>NW_027497997.1:0-146287 GCF_021521415.1 Bidens hawaiensis | reverse complement strand
TGAGAACCTGAGTGCGTTGCAAATAACGGTACAATTTGTTCAAATATCAGTTAATTGTATAAGGTGTCACATCATACATAAGATCGCACGATGTAATTGTACAATTTGTTCAAATGCCAGTCAATTGCATAAGGTGTCACATCACACGTAAGATCGCATGATGGAACTGCGTCTCAAGATGTGATAAGATGCGATTTAATCACCGCATCATTTGAAGCACACATTTTTTAACTAAGGGCAGTCCTACAAGCCTTGACACAACACTAATTTAGGAAATCAAAATTAAAAATAATATTAAAACTAAATTATAAAAAAGGTTTAAATTCATATGAAAGGTTTTAGAAAATACAAAGGATTACTCAGAATCCCTCATTTGTGACACAGTGATTGGAAGGTTTGAGTTCTCCGGTAAAGACTCAAGTTCAATCATTTTGAGTTGATATTGGCAATGAATATTAGGGCTAGACCTTGCAAGGGTTTTCAGTTCGTATCCCGAGCCCACCTGGGTTTTCGTCTCACTGTGTGTTACGTCAAAGAATTCTGCTCATGTGACGGCACAATGATTGTCAAGTGACAGCCGACGGTATGATTTCCAGAGAAAATGCCCAAGCCAAACTCTAAAGCCTGCATGAGCCCGGTTAAGACAACTTAGTCTGGCCAGATGTGGGCAATAAGACCCTCCAAATTAGAGAGTATGCTGATTAAACACAAAAAAGTGTCATTTAAAAAAGGTATTACTCAGGAACGAAGATTATCGGGTGGGGCAGTAGGCAGTGGTGCAAAAATCCCGACTAGGCGCCGATTAGTCCTTGATTAATCGCCAGTCCCACTTCACTGATTAATTTGGGCTAATCGGCCAATGTCCAAATCCGGCCAAAATCGACGATTTGCGGCGAGGTTTACAACCAAAATCAGCGGTTTCCGGTGAAATTCTAACCAAATTTGCGTCTTCCGACGAGATTCAAGCCAATTTCCGGCTAAAATGTGTTTATGTATGTATAAAACTAAAAATTAGATATAAAAATATGTGCATGTATATTCAAAATTGAAAATTATATATTAAGTCTGATCCAATTAATCACAGTTAGTCTCGAATAATCTTTACTCACCTCTCCACCGTCCACTAACTACTTTTACAACACTTGCAGCAGCCGTTAGCTATCCAAAATAGACTTTAAACCAACTAACCTCCGGCGAGCATCCGTCGCCGTCGATCCGTCGTCAACCAATCACAATCCTTCCTTAACATTCAGATTTAACATTCCATTCCAATTCCTTAAACTCACTACTAATTCAAACCCTAGCCATTCGTCATTCGATCTCATTCACAATCAACATGACTTCCAAACTATCATCCAGGTCACGAGGCGGCGCATTACAGAGCAATTCAAAGGACACCGGACCTAAGCTAGAGGAGAATCTCAATATCTTCAAGTCCGATCAGTTTGACGCCGATGCGTTTGTTAATTCCAAGTGTAATTCGTTGAATGAGAAGGTTTGTGTTCTCAAATTGTTTCATGTTTTGAGAGATTAGTTCTAATTTTAGGGGAAATGCGTGTGGAATTGTAATTATTATAACTTATTATTATTATTATTATTATTATTATTATTATTATTATACTGATTATTATGATGCTGTTTAGAATTACAGGTATATAAATATTGGCCTGAGTTAGACTGAAGTTAGCATTAAGTTTTCAACAACTCGAGAGTTGTTGGTGACTGTTAGGGGTGTGCACGGTTCGGCTTTTGAAGTTTTGTAACCGCTGGGTTTTGATTTTTTCTGTTTCGGTTTGGGGTCCGGTTTTAGCCATTTGAGCTTGAAAATTTTCAGCCTAAATAAATTTGTTAATTAATGGATTATTATACATTTACATTTGGGCTAATATATTTGAGTTACATGTTTATAAAATACTTATAGTTTACCTAAATTAAAAGTAAAATATGAGAATATATAAATTTGGGCTGGTTCGGTTCGGTTTTATTACACACAAAACCAAAACCGAACTGTAATTTAGGTTTTTACAAAGATGAAAAACCAAATCGCCGGTATTTGTTTTGGTTAGGTTTGTTTTTATGGTTTCATGCACACCCCAACCGATTTTGCATTTGTAGGTTTATTTTCTGGTTATGTGTGCTAGCAGTCTAGATCATCAAATGTCAGACATGTTTACACAATATGAGTTTTGTTTGTTAAATGCAGAATATATATTATATTATAAAAGGTAGGCAGGTGTTTATATATTTATGAATACACTTAAGAAATGGTAGAAAGGATATAATGACTCAAGATATGAATGCTATCTCATATGATTGGGTTTGGCAGTCCGAAAATACCAAACTCTAGAATCTAGACGCAGCTGGCATATGAATGTACCTATAACATATTTGGAGTAACTTTAACATTATCTACTATTCCATGCATACTTCATTTGTTGATTAGTTGTTTTAATATAACTGACATATGCTTCATCTGCTTACCAGGAGATAAGGCAATTATGCTCGTATCTTGTGGATCTAAAGAGAGCTTCTGCAGAGGAAATGCGTAGGGACTGTATACGCTAACTACACAGCATTCATACGGTGGGTCCCTTTCATAAGTATTAATAAATTGAATTGGTATTGGTTATTTATATTTCATTGATGTTTGGCTAATTGTTGAAAATATTTCAGCACGTCAAAAGAGATATCAGACTTGGAAGGTGAACTACTGTCGATAAGAAACTTACTATCTACTCGGGCTTCATTAATTCATGGTCTAGCTGACGGGGTCCATGAGGAATCATTGTCTTCCAGTGTCCCAAGCGATTCGTTTTCAAACGGTTTATCTGCTGACGTGGACCGAGATCCTTCAGACTTAGAGAATTGGTTAATCGATTTCCCTGATACCCTCGATGTTTTGTTAGCTGAAAGACGAGTAGACGAAGCTTTAACTATCCTTGATGAAGGTGAACATGTAGCTTCTGAAGCAACAAGAAAAAACTCACTGAGCCCTGTTTTATTAACATCTCTCCAAACTGCCATAACTGAATCTAGGCAAAAATTAGCCAATCAGCTTGCAGATGCTGCTTTACAACCAACAACACGTGGCGGTGAGCTTCGTGCAGCTATTACTGCTCTTAAAAGACTCGGAGATGGCCCACGGGCCCACAGTCTTTTACTCCAAGCACACTCTCAGAGGCTTCAATCCGGCATGCAAAATCTTCGTCCTTCAAGTGCATCATTTGGTGGAGCATACACAGCAGCTATTTCACAACTGGTGTTTTCTGTTATTGCTCAAACAGCAACTGATTCGAATGCCATTTTTGGAAATGAACCGGCTTATAGCTCTGAGCTTGTGATGTGGGCTACAAAACAAACTGAAGACTTTGCGGTTCTTGTTAAACGACACGTGCTAGCTTCATCTGCTGCTGGTGGTGGATTAAGGGCTGCTGCTGAATGTGTGCAAATAGCTTTGGGACATTGTTCTTTTTTGGAAGCTCGTGGTTTGACACTTTGTCCTGTGCTTTTGAAGCTTTTTAGACCGAGTGTTGAACAGGCACTTGATGCGAATTTGAAACGGATTGAAGAGAGTACTGCTGCTTTGGCTGCTTCTGATGATTGGGATCTTTCTTCTTCACCAGCTGTTATACGTCTTTCTGGAAGGGCTTCAGGTACATCCATTAATACCATAACAGCTTATCAACATAAACTCTCGAGTAGTGCTCAAAGGTTCAATTCTATGGTCCAGGTGAGTATTTTAATCATGGCATTTGTGTGTGCTTTATTTAGGCTTGCGTACAAACATGTGAACACTTAAATTGATATATTTTCGTGTTCGTGTTTCGTTCATTAAGAAAATGAGTGTGTTCGTGCTCATGTTAGTTTATGCTAGCTTATTAATATTCTAAACGAAACATTAACGGACACTAACAAACATAAGTGTGCACAAATGAGCACCAACTGGAAGTAAACAACAATATCCAAATTTAAGTCTAAATACAATCATCACCACATAGAATTCGCTTATTTGAATTGATTTGGATACCGAACATCCTATCACCAGTCACCACATGATTTATCCAACATAAATGAATGTAAATGAAAGAACATAAACAAACGTGAATGAATGAACATAACTAAACAAACATAGATGACGAACATAAACGAATGTCAACAGTCCATGAGCATAAACGAATGAATGAGACATGTATCCACGCTCGTTCATTAAATTAAACATGCAATAAAAGTTGTTCATGTCTGTTCGTGTCTTAAACGAACCATCGTTTGGTTAGTTTACAGTACTTTTATTGTGTCACCTTGACATCAACTCATGTTGCATGATGCAGGATTTCTTTGAGGATGTGGGACCACTGCTAAGCATGCAGTTAGGAGGCAAAATGTTGGAGGGATTATTCCACGTGTTCGATTCATATGTTAGCATGCTCATTAGAGCACTCCAAGGCTCCATGGAAGAAGAATTAAACTATGAAGGATCCGGGAATAAAATAGTTAAGATGGCCGAGACTGAAAGCCAGCAAATGGCATTACTTGCAAATGCATCATTGTTAGCCGATGAACTATTACCTCGTGCAGCCATGAAACTTACTCCTACAGTTCAAACAATTTACAATGATGACCCTCGCAGACGACCTTCAGATCGACAAAACCGAAATCCCGAGCAACGGGAATGGAAAAGACGCCTTGCAAGCATTGTAGATAGATTGAAAGTTAGTTTCTGCAGGCAACATGCCCTAGTTCTTATTTTTACTGAAGACGGTGATACTCATTTAGCTGCAGAAATGTATATAAACATGGATGAAGGTGTTGAGGAAATAGAATGGTTCCCTTCTCCAATATTTCAGGTACTTATATAGTTATACAACTAATTCTTCGTGAGAAAAGCAAAAAACTCCATACTATATATACACAGTATATCATACTACATGCATGATATTAATACTGCATATATGCAGTATGGAGTTTTTTAGTTTTTCACGAAGAAGAGTTTTCTCATGATTCCTCCCCTACAATATTGTAACTGTTGGTTTATAGTTATCAGATAAAGATTAATCCGATGGTTTTGTTATTGTTTTTAGGAGCTTTATGCAAAGCTTTACAGGATGTCTGCTATAGCAACAGAAATGTTTGTTGGTAGGGAGCGTTTTTCAACATTGTTGTTTATGAGGCTTACAGAAACGGTCATCTTATGGCTTTCAGAAGACCAAACCTTTTGGGAAGATATTTTAGAAGGACCGACGCCTTTAGGTCCACTTGGCCTTCAACAGGTATGTAGGAGTGTGGGACAGTATTTATTTATATATTTTTGTGTAATCGTTTTTCACCTTGCAAAAATTTGCAGTTTTATTTGGATATGAAGTTTGTCATGTTGTTTGCTTCCCAAGGGCGTTACTTATCTCGAAATTAAACCAAGCTGTGAATGGGATTATAAATAAGGCACTTGTAGCCTTCTCTGCAACGGGAATAGATCCATACAGGTTAGTGTAAAGTATCTGTAAAATACTGAAATACTCGTTTTACATTTTTTTATATTAAAATTTTTGTGGCAGTGTGCTTCCTGAGGATGAGTGGTTCGATGAGGTATGTCAAGACGCGATAGACAGGTTGAGCTAGAAATCAATGGGGAACGGGATCTCAGCAGTCGGACTGCTTCTGTTTCAGCACAATCGATATCATCCTTCCGATCACATGGCAGTTTGTAAGGAGATTGATTCCCCTCTTGTATATCTGGAATCTGCAACATATTTGTTTTGTAATCATAGAATTTTATGGTTCATTTTAGAATATTCCAGCGTGCATATCTGTCTTTTTCCCCATCTTTTGAGTGCAAATTTACGGTATTCTTTGATTAAATCAATATGATATGACAGTCTTGTAGACAAACTAACTGAATATGCACAACTTTATACAAATGCTAGAATAGACATCTAGAAGCCTGTATTATAAAACTAACAGCGGGTATTAAGTTACTAACAAGGGGTGTATGTAAGATCAAGGAGTATTAGGTGTAATTTCTAGGGCTTGCATGGTGTCATGAAAAGGAGTCCCGGGTTTAGTAGTATAAAACCCTTCATCATGAGAGAACATTCCCGCTTCTTGATGAAACACACTAACTGCCGGACTGTTATTATTATTGTTGACTTCAACTGCTGCTTCTGGGTTTGACTTTCTGGACTTGACATCCTTAAACACGTCAAATGTTTTCACAATTGCAGAAATCTTTTGGCTAAATGAATCTTGTGACCGCAATATTTCTCTGTTTTGATGCAAAAACCTGAAGAAGAAAATCAGGAAAGCCAAGGTTGACGATAACCCGGCAATAAGGAAAAGGCCCGTGAAGCTATGGAGCCTGAGTTGGTCGGATTTGAATTTAGCTCCATTCTGCTGGTCACAACTGGCTGCTGGTCCAAACCATTGGTTGGAAATATTCAACATTTGCTCCTCTGTCACTTTCAGGACCGCATGCGACATGTCATGGACCAGCGAGGACCCTTTCGTAAACGCCTGCAGATACAGTACTATTATTATCATAAGTTATGTAGTCCCCGATTGGAATCAAAATACGGAATGGAAACATGGAATGAAACTTACAAAACCAAAGCCTGCGGTTTTGTAGACGGGACCTGCCATGGTGTAGTTGTTACAATATTTGGCCAAAAAGACTCGAATATATGGAAGCTCATCCATAATCGCGGAAACCCCACCCTGTTTACTTCCTAATGTGAGGGCGGTATCGTACTCCTCAAACGTGCTGTAGACTTTTAACTGGTCATCAGTAAAGTTCATCCCTTTCAACATATCCCTGACGTACGAACCCTCTTGGTATCCTACTGATTCTCCGTTTCTCAGAATCTCATAGATGTCAGTGTAACTAGGTCGAAGCTGTTGAACCGTTAACATAGATGTCAAGCTCGCGGTGTAGCTCGAGGTCAGAACCAACACCACCAACACCCACACGATCACCACAAATCTCGATAAGTTGCTGATCAGCGTCGCCCCTACACAATCCATAATCAAATTAGTAAAAGTCGAAGGTGTGCGTGTGTATTTGTGTGTGCAAACACACACTTACTGTGTGCATAAACAAGTGTGGAGAAGGAGAACCATAAGAGCATTCCCACTTGGTCATCACGGGTGCCTCGGAACTCTTCGTTTACGCGATGCTCGATGACCCATACCACGAGTCCGATGTATATGAGAAACGCCCCGGTTGTTATCCAAAGCTCTTTCTCTAAGGGCTTCATGAAGATCCATGGACTCTTTCTTTCATCTTTGACTGGGACTATCAATGAAACCCCAGCCTCGGCGTACGGTAATGTGAAGTCGACGTGATCCGAGCGGTCTGCAAGTATCATGATGTCTCCAACCACCGCATCATATTTCTGTTAACATTAAAGCATTAGATCCAGCCAACAGTTTATACAACAAATGAACAAATTATCTATATGATTTGATTACCCCATCAGAGAGATTGTCAATAAGATTATTATAGGATCCTGCAGGTTTCTTGCCATCTTTAGTAACAAAAGGCATGTACTCATATTTAACCGCGTAAGGCAATGCACCAACGACTGCATCAAAAACGTCCACACAGAAACCCTTGACGACCACTTGCTTGGTTTGTGGGTCTGTATTTGCATCGATGAACTGAACAAACCCGCCTTTTGCTGGAACACCGATTCTTAATATGTTTGCATTGTTTGTCGGGATCTCCCAGCCTTTAGGGATAACATGGGTGTCACCGGGCCATGTGACCACCTTAAGATCCTTCGTTTGTTTGGTTAACTTCTTCGAGATGCCGGTTTCTGGAATCCAAAACCCGATTGACTTCTCTGCCTTTCCGATAATATTCACTATTTCGTACACCGATGGTTGCAACTGTCCATCAACGATATGGAAATCACCACTCAGCCCTTTGAGTTTGAATGGTGTGTTTCGGATCAACCGAATGAGACTCGGTCCCATCTTCGAGGCTCCAATGGCATCCAAATCGCTTATTAGTTCCCGAGAGTCCCGTTTGACTTGTTTGAATGTCGTATTGACTTCATTCCTGACTTCTTCTACCGCCCTTGCTAGTGCAAAAACGGCATCATACGACCATATCCCAAACATGTCCAATTCTGTCGGATCGTCCTCCGGATACTGCTTCCGAAATTCCCGTTTCCATCTGTTCTCGAACCCGATTAGCTCCTTCGACCTTGGGATATACGACTTCACACCAATTACCCCTTGCATCGACTCTATAGCCAAACGATCCAAATCATGCAAACGGCTCGTGATTACCTCGGTTGTGATCCAAACATACCCTTCTTCCATCATCCCGGTTTCCTTCACCTTCTTGAAAAACCGCGATGCCAAATCTGGTAACGCGTGCACCACGAAAACCCGAGTCTGCATCGTCTTTAGCTTATAAAGCTCCGAACGAATCCAGTCGTCAGAAGCCGACGGATGTATAACTGTCTGGTACATAACTTTAGTACTAATATTCATCATGGCATCAGATAAATAAGGAACAAGCCCTCTTCCATACTCATCATCTTCATACACAAACACAACTTCCTTCCAGTTATAGTACTCGATCACATCGGCAATGGGCTTTAGTTGAGACGTCGAATCATGCGCAGACCGGACAAAATACAAATTATCGGTTAACGAAAGAGAAGGACTCGTAGCAGGCGATATGATCGGGACCTTCGCTTTATCACCAATATCGATAACAAAATCCGTTTGTGCGGATGTCGTCGGTCCCATAATCGCCATGACTTGAACGTTTTTCAAGAGGTCGATCGCTGCAGAAGCCGCTTCGATGTTGTCTTGTTTCGAATCTTTAAAGTGAGGGCGGATTACCGTCGTGTAGCTGTAGTGCTTTTGATAGAAATCGTGTAACGCCATCGAAATGCAAGTGTTGCTAATCTTGCCAATGCTGGTATCCATATCCAATATCACTCCTATTTCTACATTTGTTTTGCAGTGTACCAGACATAACAAGCTTATGATCATATGAACAAAGATTTGCATATTATGGCAGGTAATCACCATGGATGACATTAAAGTGTTTGTAAAGTTGAAGCATATCAGAATGAAGTGGATGTAAGTTGAAAAGTTTTAAAGGAATTTGATGAAGAAGTGAAGATGATTTGGTCAACCCTTTATGCAGTTGTTTGCTTGCTTAAGATTTGAGCCATTAATTAATTAATTAATTTATGTATATTATAATATAAGTCAAATCAGACATTAATATTATGTGTATGAGAAACAGCCATGAAGTTTCTCAGTTAAAAAGTTGGACTGATTCAATTCTTTCAAAAACGACATATCCTGCAATTAATGCTTGTTTAATGTCCCATGACATGCATGGCGTGTCTAACAAGATGCTTGAAGATTCTTTCCTTTACGTTTGTGATCGTAGACAGTGCTAGGTAGGTAGCGCAAGCCTACCATCTTATGTTATGGGGAGAAGTCGAAAACCCGTCAACCGTAGACCTACTGTGATAAAACCCGGTTGAAATCCGCAAGCCTACCATCTTATGTTATGGGGAGAAGTCGAAAACCCGTCAACCGTAGACCTACTGTGATAAAACCCGGTTGAAATCGGATTCGAACTTGATATATGTAGTGTCCATCTCAAATTGTCACTTTACCTCCAATTTTAGTTGAGGTAAAGTTCATTGATGATTCTACAACCAGAATATTCTATGAAATTCTTTCTCGTAAAATAATATAGATATATTGGTTTTTATTAATCCTAACTATATCCTTTTGGTCGCTGTCGGTCCCAAGTCCCAACTAACGAACTGGCTGCTAACGGTCCCAACTTTTAACGTACTTGTTCCCAACGGTCTGCGACTAACGGAATCCTAACACCGTTAGTTGCAGCGCCGGAAAAACGTTTTTGTCGGAAAAATCACATTTTTTTTCCAGAAAACACTACCCGAACACCGCCGCCACCACCACCACCAATTGACTCACCACCAACCAATCATCACCTCTTGAGCACCACCAACCGATTCCGACGATAGGTCTAGGGTTCCGGTGACTTCAATAATTGGGGTTTTTACTAGAAAAAAGTTTCTAAAGGTCTGATACAAAGTTACAAAGATGTTTGGGACAGAAATGTTGAGTTTTCCAGCCAAAAACGTTTTTCTGGCGACCTGCAACCAACGTCGTTAGGATTTTGTTAGTCGCAGACCGTTGGGAACAAATACGTTAAAAGTTAGGGCCGTCAGCATCCAATTCGTTAGTTGGGACCGACAGCGACCAAATGACGATAGTTGGGATTCATAAAAACCAATATACCAATAATATAATATAAAATAAAAACCATCAAAGTGTGAATAAAGCCAAACTAGCTAGGCAATCCAATAGCAAAAGGCATCGACCCATACACCCGCAATTGCAGATAATGGTAGGTAGCTTAAGTCCACCATCTTCTGTTATGAGGAAAACCCATAGTCCGAAGGCTAACTACAAAAAAACCTGACTGAGATTTGATTCGAATTTGAGATCTATCTTTAATACCCCTCCAATATTACTTGAGATAAAGCTAATTTGCGATGAATATTACAAGATAGAGTGAAAGAATCTACAACCAGATTCTATGAAATTCGTTTTCATATAATAATATATATAAAACAAAAACCATCAAAGTGTGAATAGGATTGAACTATTTAAGACCCGTCAACTTAAAAGAATTGACAAAACGTTATTGGAATCAAGTTGGTATCATGTATATATAGAATAACAACTTGAAAAGATACAAGAAGAGCTTTTGTTTGGTAAATGTGAATAGTATAGGATAATAATATTTTTAGATTGTGTTTGATTTGTAATATTTTTATTTTCATGTACTTTTTCTATTAATCTTAGTTTACAAATTTAGAAAAAGAAAACAAAATTATAAAATAAATAAAAACTAAACAATTGGTGAAGTCCCCGTTCACCTGAACCACAACAGGCTAAGGTGGCTTCAACAAGGGCATGTGGCGCAATATTAGAGAATGAATCCAGGGTTGTGCTTCAACGACGACACATAGTCTAAGATACGGTAACTGTAACACAATATTTGAATATATATATTTTTTTCATTTTTATTTGTGTTCGTTTGTTAATATATCATTATTTTATTAGAAAACTGGATATAAATAATCTTAACTATTGAGTATTGACAAATAGTAGTCCTAACGAACAAGACATCTGCTGATGGTCCAATCTTCTAATATATTTGTTCCCAAAGATCCATAGCTAACAAAATTTTAACGTCGTTAGTTGCTAGAATACTCAACCTTTTTTGCCTGAAAACTCAACCTTTTCGCCAGAAAACTCAACCTAAATACTACCACCACCACGACCAACTTACTCACCACCATTTGAACACCATCGTTGACAACCGCCACCTCAACGGCTGAAAACCACCACCACCGTTGATGCCCGCCACCTGAACACCACCACCAACCAAACCACCACCACTTGAGCACTACCAACAGTCTCTGACGGTGGTTCTAAGGTTCTAGCGACAATAAAGAGGGCTTTTACTAGAAAAAAATTTTTAAATGTCCAATCTCAGATTAGAAAGAGGTTTAAGAAGAAAATGTTGAGTTTTCTGACAAAAAATGTTTTATCAGTAGCCCAAAACTAATGACTTTAGGATTTGATTAGTCGCAAATCGTTGGAAACAAATATGTTAAAAAGTGAGAATGTCGGCAGAAATCTCATTATTTGGGATCGTCATTTGCCAAAATCAATAGTTGTGATTATTTAATCCAATTTTCCATTTTTATTTAAACTATCAAATCCAAAAATAACATGGGAATAATATAATTGCCCAAGTCATCATTCAAAAATTAAGTTATGTTAACATTATAACATTATTATTCAAAATCTTCAAGAAAAATACCATGCTTAACAGATCACAAACTTTATATACCACAAAACTCAAATTACGACCCATATGTATATATATTTTTTGATATAACAATTAATTTATCATTAAAATCAAAACAATTACAATAAAGTGGCATGCAAACGGGCAACAAGCTGCGCCGCAACCCCCTTTTGAATAGCAAAACCAATTCTACTAAAAACAAAGCGTTGGGTCGTAGGAGACGACAAAGTACCATGAACGACACGTTGAACCCTGTTTAGAAAATTCACGGCCTCTGGGGCCAGAAACCCAAATGTATCAAAAGCAAAAGGGAGAAACACGTGTTGATTTTCTAAACAGGCTTTCTCGTGTTTGGCAACTTTGCCTGATTCGGCCTTCAACGCAGCCTGACCCACAACAAATCCGCGGTCCCTGAGCCCGACAAGAGGAGACACTCCTATAAGGTCTACACAATCGTGTTTCCCCCCTGCCCACCCAAACACAAGAATATTAGCTGGTCGTAACGTGGACCTCCCTTCGAGCGGATCTGTAAGAAAGTTAACTGGGGCCTCTTTTTTATTTTTATTTTTTTTAATTTGAAGTTCCTAAAAAAATAAGGCCTAAATCCCTTGCTTAATTTCATATTTTCACTTTTCTTTAGCCACCCATACATTTAATTATTATCATCCTAAATAATAACTAAACAAAGACATAAGATCGGATTAGCGGTTCAAGTTTACAAAAGAGAACATCCGTAAAATCCATAAAAAAAAAAAAGACGTGTCTACTGTCTACTGTCTACTGTCTAGTCGTCCAACAAACAATATTAAGTTTTACGCAAACATTTCTTAAACAATGCCCTACTCATTTCAAAAAAATCTTATCAACATCACCATCATTTTTTTTGTTATATAAGTAAGAAACTAAATTAATATAAAATATTTTATTTTTTGATAACAAGCTATTAGCTTTTTATAATTTAATAAGGTTCAAGCATATGAATATAAGTTTTTATATATCTATTAATAAATTTGCTTTAAAATTCAAACTAAAGAAATTAAAGAAAAAAAACAAAAATTGGTCGAGCCCTTAAAACACAATTGGCTGAAAACTTGAAATTAAAACCACCCACATTGTCTTCTTCCTCTTCCCGGTACGCCAAAACAATTTAGCGACCCATTAAAATCCTCAGTCAACTCATCTAAACAAAAAAAAAAAAAATCCTATAAAGAGCCCACAAGCACAGCTCATCCATAACCATTGTCTGACGAACACGCCCGAAAAAAAAGCCACGTGCAATGGGGCTTCACCTCTGATTTACGAAGACCAGCTTAACTTTCTTGACGAAATGCATAATTAATGTAGAATTTTTTTCTTTATTTTTATATATCGGATACACTTAAGTAAATATTAGGATTTCTGTATCTAAATTTTTTTGGGATATATACACTGATTTTTTTTTAAGATCCAGCATCCGTAGCAATATCTAAGACTCTAAGTTGACTAACTGTAAACTCAAAGGTATCTAAAAGTTCAACTACCTTTTAACGACAATAAGTACAAACAACAGTAAAGTTTGAAAGCATAAAAGAAAGTTAATTATGTTAAGGTTTAGTTTTATCCGTACTAAAATATTTGTCTAAATGAATATCAAATAACGAAGCAAAGATAGTTGATAAAATGACTAATTTCAAAGAATGAAATTTTCACTTTATTTTTGTTTTGTAATAAAGATTAATAAAAGCTAAGCTCAATCATAGATGGTTGGTTTGTTTTCGAGACAATTTATTTTAACTCCTGGTCAATTACGCGTTGCATTATCTAGAGTTAAAAGCAGAAACAATGTGAAATTACTAAGTTTTGATATAGAAAGTAAAGTTACAAATAAAATTACAAATATTGTGTACAAAGAAATATTTACAGATTTATGAATCTTCTAACAACTTTTTTTCCTCATATTGTGTAATGTGATTTGGGTCAATCCGCAACCTGATTATTTTTGTGCCATGTTTCGTATCTTGATAAAATTGCTACCCCTATAGCAAACTAGTAGTGTAAAATTAGAGCTTAAGTGCCTAAGAGGTTAAAAGCGGTTTATATTTTGTTAATATCTTTAAACAAGTGAATGCTTTTTGTTGTTGATGATTTTATTATGATCAGGTTGCTTTTAGTTTATTTACATTTCCTTAACACTGGACAGACATCTAAATATTGATAGAGTTAGAAAGTACGGAGTAGAAAGTACGGAGTGCATACTCTTTGGAAAATAATCACAATTCCAAAACAAAGGAACCTTTAAGAGCTCCCTGCCCTAGCAGGGTTCCGTGCACTCGTGGCGATGGTCGTGGCCGGGGCAGCGCTCCTCACGGCGTCCAAGGGTTATTTGGGATTTCATACTTTAAAGCATCTAGACATTGCTTCTGATATAGCTCAGACTTGATTAATTGCCATAGGAACTAGTCATCAGTATGACTAGCAACAACTTTGTGATCAAGAACAACTGAGTGATCATCAATAACTAAGTAATTACTTCCGAAAAAAGGCAACGACAAAGTTACTTCTGATGATAACCGAATTGACAGCCAACTTATTTAACCACCAACTCTCAAACTGTAGGTCCCAAACGACCGGATCTAACGCGCGAACGAATTTTGCACTTGATAAACGTTTGAGATGGGTGTGTGAAATCAAACGACCGAACGAATAATATAAAGATAAAATATATAACGAACGATCTCCTTATCGGTTTAAAATTATTTAATATATGATAAACGAACCAATCCCACCCAAGGTGAGCTCCCCTTGGGTGGGTGATTTCACCTTACAAAACACACACATAAATAAAGACAACAAGTCTCTATTTATAACCAAACAACTAACATACTAGAAGACCTTATCCCATTGAAGCTAAACGCGTGTGCCGAAGCTCTCGTTTCGTGTCCGGTTTTCTCGCCGACATAAATTATTAACTTGGCAATAAATATATAATGGGTATCGTAATTTGATATCGTAAGTTACAACTTTTTGGCCTTACACAAACTTTTCACGAAACATTGCATGTGTTGTTTCAACTAAACGTTACAATGGTTCCCGCGCGAACTATAAAACTAACGTTTTTAGTCTATTTCGGATAAGTTTCACTACAGCAACAAACATATTCCCATTCTTGATCTTTCTAAAAATCAAAATTATCCGATTATGATTTTGAGAGTACTCTGGAAATAATACTTCAATCTGATAGTGATTAATCGAACACGTTTTAGAATAATAAACCCGACAATTACAAACCACAAAACTTACATTCACATGACTACTACTAATATTGACAAATGTTATAAAAGAATAAAAATCTAGAAGCTTGTTTAACTACCCTACAAACGAATATTAATGTGGAGAGTGTGTAAGATTAATTAGCAGTATGAAGATCTTTGATTAGTTGTAGTTTCTACAACTTGTATTGTGTCAAGAACTGGGCTATGTATTATTGTTATTAAATTCCACAGCTACTGCTTCTGGGATTGATGTTTTGGATTTATTATCCTTAAACGCGTCAAATCTTCCCGCAATAACAGCAATCTTTTGTCAAACTCGATAATCTTGTGACACCAACATTTCTCTATTTTGATACAAAAACATGAACAAGAAAACAAGGAGAGCCGAGGTTGATGATAGCCCGGCAATTAGGAAAACTCCATTGAAGCTATCCAGCCCGAGCCCATGAGGGTTCGTTTGAGCTCGATCCTGCGAATCACAACTGGCGTCTTCTCTGAACCAGTGGTTGGTTATGTTCAATAACTGCTTCTCTGTCACTTCCAGCATTGCCTTTGAAACATCATGGACCAGAAGTGACCCTTTTAGAAATGCCTGAATATATATACACAATACAATCATTATCGATCATTACAAATCAAATGTCTTTCACGAACAACTAATATATGATTTTCTTATCTAAAAAATGGCGCTCTGTAAGAAATCGTTTCATTTTTGGTATGGTTTTAAGAACTTTTCACGTCTAGTGTTAGCATGGTTTGAAACCATGGTTTGTCACAAGTCACAACTTGCAAGTTTCCTAGCCGTGTTTCAAACCACGAAAACACTAGACATGAATGAAATATATATAAGAACGAAACTTACAAAACCGAAGCCTGCTGTTCTATGGGTGGGACCGGTCATGGTATAGTTACAATATCTAGACAGAAAAACCTTAATATAAGGGAGCTCATCCATGATTCCAGAAACTCCTCCGTTTCGACTTCCTAGTTTAAGCGCCTCGTCGTACTCCTCAAACGTGCTGTAGTTTTTCAACTGGACATCCTTAAAACCATATCTTTCAACATGTCCTTAACCAAAGAACCTTCTAGGTATCCTACCAATTCTCCCTTGCTCATGATCTCATTGATGTCTTTGTAAATAGGTCGAAGCTGTTGTCCCGTTAATGTAGATGACAAGCTTGCAGTGTAGCTCGAGGTTAGGACGAGCACCACAAACACCCACACGATCACCACGAATCTCGATAAGTTGCTTATCAACTTCTCCCCTAAATAAATGGGTAATAAAATTTGTAAAATTTGAAAGCTAGTCATGTGTGTATTAACTTTAATTATATGTGTAAATAAACATGCACTTACTGTGTGCATAAACAAGTGTGGAGAAGGAGTACCATAAGAGCATTCCCACTTGTTTATGAGGGGGGCCTTGGAACTCCTCGTTTACACGATGCTCGATAACCCATACCACGAGTCCCGTGTATACGAAAAACACGCCGGTTGTTATCCAAAGCTCTTTTTCTAAGGGCTTCCAGAAAATCCATGCACTCTTTCTCTCGTATTCATTTGGAACAATCAATGACACGCCTGCTTTGGTGTATGGAAATGTGAAAGATACCTTATCCGATCGGTCTGCAAGTATTGAAATGTCTCCAACCACCGCATCGTATCCCTGTTACATTATTCAAACATTATAAACCAACATTATATTGCACCACAAGTTCCAAAAACATTTTCATCCATAAATAAGTATGGATCCATGACTCATTTCAATAGTTTCCCCGATGGTAAGGGCGACATTTTTATATTTGAGTGTGTGCCATGTTCGATGAGTCACTGTAACATCCCGAAATTTCCAAAATGATATTAATTATATTACTTAATAATAGAGGGAAAGTTTACTCGGGTTATCGGGAAATAAATAAATAGAGTAGGAGTTGGTATGGGTCGGGCTAGTGTTGGGTAATGGATATTGGTTATGGACTTGGGTTATGAAAGAAGGAAGGAGAGTCCATGGGCTTAAGCCCATGATCCCTAAATATAAATACCATTAATCACCCTTTAATCCTCATTCTCACATATTCCATACACACACACCCAAAACACACACGACCCGAACCAAGATCCGAAGGCGAAAACCCGAGCTTGTTGGTGCTGGAACGTTGTGACGGACCAAAACAACATCAAGGCTTAACCGTGTTCGTAGTTCGACTCGTTCAAGGTACGTTTATAGTTAGAAATCGTTCGTGTAGGTTCGGGTTGATTTGAGAAATGATAGATCTGAGTTTGTATGGTAAAAACGAATCCAACAAAGCTAATCTTACTGAAAATGGTTATGATTTGATGGGTTAATCGATTGATAAAAAGAACCCGTAACCTATATGCCTAAATCGCACCCTTTAAACATCGATGTTAGGTCGATTTGATGGTTGGGGTTTGTAGGCGCTGGTCAGACGATCCCGTGGGTACCTAAATCGAGTTATTTGGTTAAGAAACGAAGGTGATTAAGGGATTTAAGAACGAACAGTAGCTGCAGACGACAACTTCGCCTGCAAGCTAAGTTCGCCTGATGAACTTCGCCTGCAAGCTAAGTTCGCCTGATGACAACTTCGCCTAAAGCTAAGTTCGCCTGATGACAACTTCGCCTAAAGCCAAGTTCGCCTGATGACAACTTCGCCTAAAGCCAAGTTCGCCTGATGACAACTTCGCCTAAAGCCAAGTTCGCCTGATGACAACTTCGCCTAAAGCCAAGTTCGCCTGATGACAACTTCGCCTAAAGCCAAGTTCGCCTGATGACAACTTCGCCTAAAGCCAAGTTCGCCTGATGACAACTTCGCCTAAAGCCAAGTTCGCCTGATGACAACTTCGCCTAAAGCCAAGTTCGCCTAAGGTTTAACTTCGCCTAAAGCTAAGTTCGCCTAAGGTTTAACATCGCCTAAAGTCAAGTTCGATTAGTGAATAGATTAAAACGATAAGTAAAAGTAAGCTAATACTAGGCCACCAGATTAGATCATGCGAGTATTGATACGTGTAACTTATACAGTCAGCCGAGCACAGTTAAAGAAGGGATTTACAACTATCAGAGGAAGAAGCAGAGTTCAGGTGAGTTTCTAGCCCCATTCCTTGTTATGTTTTCGGGGCTGTGTGCATATCGACGTGTTGTTAATACATTTATCCTAAGTGATAAGTGTATGCCATATGTGATATATGTGATGGATATGAATGATTGCTTGTCGGTACGCGAACGATCTTCGGATATTGCGCGTACTGTCAGGTTAAAAATAAAGGTACGAATATTATATATAGAAGATGTATGAATATTACAAATGAATACTTGTCGGGGCGTGAACGATCTTCGGATATTGCACGTAACGACAAGGGGTATGGTTGTTAAATGAAGGATGTAAAGAACACCTAGAGTGTTCTTATGCTATAATGTAAGTATTGTATATGTGAAGTATGTGTATACCGGTACACGAATGGTATGTGAGTTCTAGGTTCGACATAGTAAGTTAGGATGGCAAATCCCTCTAACTTCTGTTGGACATAGACTTGGCAGGTGATGGCGTAGTTAAGGGTTACGAGCCTTATACGTGATGTAGATGATAGATGTAAACGTAGATAGGGACGGTGGGCCTTATACGTGTTATAGGAGATAGACGCCAACGTAGATAAGGACGGCGGACCTTATACGTAACGTAGATAAGGACTGCAGACCTTATACGTAATATAGGTAGGCGTCAGCACAGGAAAGGACTGTGGACCTTATACGTGCTTTAGCATGGGGGAGGACTGCGGACCTCGTACGTGCTATGAATTAGGTTGCAACATAGGGAAGGATCGTGGACCTTGTACGTGTTGTGGATGTATGATGGTATAGGGAAGGATCGCGGACCTTGTACATACCATGAATGGTGAACATAGGTAAGGACGGCGGACCGGACCTTTTACGTGTTCACGACCTTGAGTACAGGTATAGACGGCGGACTATGAACGTACTCTCGGTAGACTGAGGTTAGTGCTTGTAGATATGTATGTATGTATGGTAGTAAGTATGTATGTAGAACAGAAGGGTAATTGGTTAAGTATGGATATGTATCTTCGGATATGTATGTATGTGTTGTATTGTATGGCGTACGATTAACTAGAACTCACTCAGCGTAGCTGACTTTTAGTATGCACGCAGGTGAGTAGGATGAGGCAGCTCGCTTGAGGAGACACGTGGCACTGAATAAGAGGCTGGCATCGGAAGACTCAAGACGTTTAAGTTAAATGTTTCGATTATTTTGAAAGACAAAATGATGTTTTAAGACAAGACGTGTTTTGTTACGAAATGTTTTATGAAAGTTTTTATATTCCGCGAAAGTTTTAATGAACTCTGATTTGTACGAACTGTGTTTATGAGTAAATCCGACGCTAAAGTAGGGCTACCGGGTTCGGGCCTTACAGTCACATAAACCGCCCATGACAGGGGTGACATCTGCCTACTTTCGGAGAACCTATGCTAAAGGCCACATCTTAGTCACATCCAGATAGATGTGACTACATTGAGATGTAGCCCTTTCTAAAGGCGAGTTTTCCAAAAATAGGCGCACGCCTGTTGCCCAGTGATGGGCGGTTTTCGTAGCATGGATTTTAAGACCAAGACCCCCCCCCCACCCCCACCCTTTTCATAAAAAATGTTGAAACATGTTGACAGGAATTTAGGGTGGTATACATGCTTACCCACTTAAAAAATAAAATTAAAAAAACATATATAAATTATCTGTCTATTTTAATTACCCCTTTAGAGAGATTGTAAATAAGATCATCATAGCTTCCTGCCATCAGAAGTAACAAAGGGCACAAATTCAGGTTTGAGAGCATAAGGCAACGCGCCAATGACCGCGTTAAAAACATCGACACAGAAACCGGTCAAGATAACTTGACCGGTTTTCTGGTCAATATCTGTGTTGATAAACTGATTAAACCCGCCTTTTGCTGGAACCCCGACTCTCAACATATTCTTGTTGTTGGTCGGGATCTCCCAGCCTTTAGGGATAACATGACTATCACCGGGCCATGTGACCGGCTTAAGGCCCTTTGTTTCATCGCTTAACTTCTTTGAAATACCATTTTCAGGACTCCAAAACCCAATAACTTTCTCGCCATTCCCGATAATATTCACTATTTGGTACACCGACGATTGTAATTGCCCGTTAATCACGTTGAAGTCACCACTTAGCCCATCAAATCTAAAATTACACATCATTTGAACGAGCCCATCTGAATCCCGGATCTTCTCCAATGCCATCGCTAGACCGAAAACAGTATCATACAACCTAATTCCCGACATGTCTAGCTTTGCTACATCCTCCTCGGGATAGTTCCTCCGAAATTCCCATTTCCATCTTTTCTCAAACTCAATTAACTCACTCGATTTCGGGATATAAGACTTCACACCAACTACTCCTTGCATGGAGTCATCTTTATGATCCAAATAATGCAACCGACTTGTGATCCCTTCGGTTATTATCCAAACATACTCTTCTTCCATCATTTCCGCTTCATTAACTTTCTTGAAAAACCTTGAAGCCAAATCGGGTAACATATGTACCACGAAAACCCGAGTCTGCATCGTCTTCAGTTTGTAAAGCTCAAGGAGTATATAATCGTCAGAATCCGAAGGATGTATGGCTATTTGGTGCGTAACTTTGGTACTAATGTTCATCATGGCATCAGATACATAAGGAACAAGACCTCTTCCATACCCACCATCTTCATACACAAACACAACCTCACTCCAACTAAAATATTTGATTAATTCTGTAATAGGTTTGAGTTGTGACATCGAATCGTGAGCTGAGCGCATAAAATAAACGTTATCCGTTTGTGAAAGTGATGGGCTTTCTGCAGGAGAAATAATTGGTACCTTAAATTTGTTACCAAGCTCTATGACAAAATCTGCTTGTGAGGATGTCATGGGTCCAATAATCGCGGTGACTCCAACGTTTTTTATCAGGTCGATTGCCGCAGAAGCTGCTTGCATGTTGTCTTGTTTGGAATCACGAAAGTAAGGGCTGATTACCGTCGTGTAGTTGTCGTGTTTTCGATAGAAATCATGTAAGGCCATTGAGATACATGTCTTGCTCATCTTACCGACGCTGGTATCCATATCGAGAATCACTCCAATTCGTACTTCGGTCTTTGGTTCGCCATTAACTACACATGATAAGAAGCTCAAGCTTATCATGACAAAGATTAACATATGATCATATGAATAATATGATGACATGTTTCTTTAATATTCTGGGGTCAAGAATCAAGATAAGAATGGTGATAGAATGAAATGAGAGAGTGACACAAGTGGACCTTGATTCCTAAAGGGGAAAACAGTTACATGTGAACCTGATCTTTATGTCATTATAAAGAATGTTAATAGTATGACTGCTTCTTGCAATCAGTCAAAACATTGATTGGGTCTAACTTAACACTTGATATTTGTTAATAGTTTATTGGGTGACGCCATGACTTTTCATGAATACGACATAACTCAAAAGACCATGGAATATGTTCACACGAAAGTCCTTGTGATTGATAAAGATTCATGACTGATTTTTATTCTTCGTTGTTAATACGTTCATGTGAATATCGTAGGTTCACTGCATGTGAAATATCTTATCTTTATTTATATACTAGGTTTAATCCTCCGTATTACGGGGGTTGTTTTACATTTTTCGTTTCTAATATTTATATATTTTCTTTGGATTTTAATTTTATTTATTGTAAGGAAGTTAATAATATACTTAGTGTTTGATTATTAAAGGACTTCACAAATAAATGATATGCTATAATCTGTTTAAAAGCTATCTGGTGACCAGCTTATTTTTTTAACTATAAAATTGTTTCTTTAATTATAAATAATATTTAAAAAAATCGGATGTTAATTTTTTGTATATCCCTATTTTATAGAATTTTCATGTCAAATATTTGGTAAGATTAATTTTTAATTTAATGAGATGTTATAACCCGTTTAAGGGCTATCTGGGTTTGGTGAGACTCATACCCCTGAATTCGGATTAAATGCATGAGAAGCCTCCATTTACAAATAAAACAATCTGGTGGCTTGAGAGAATTTAGAGAGCAACCAGAGAGCTTTTAAATGTTTCGTTCATATATATATTTAAGATTTGTTATTACTTTATGTTTTATGTTTAATATTTAGACTTAACCCAAACTTATAAACATTAGGATATAACTCGTGTAATACACGAGTGGTTAAAATAAGGTTAGGTTAAAATAGGTGGTGTCGGGTTCAACTGACACCATTTTTTTCTCGTTTTAACATTCAGAACCGTCCGGCTCAACGAGACGTGGGTACCAACACCGGTTTTTATTATTCAAAAATTATTTCTAAATATGCTTAAAATGAATTGATTTTGATTTTTTTTTATCAATGGTTGATGTATTACTTTTGATCTCTTATAATTTTGTTGTCACAAGAAACAAAGTATGTGGTCCGTGAGACTGTGACTTCGCATATAGCATAAAGCCGAGAATCATCGATTGATCATGATTTATAATCTTGTATGTGTGGTTTATATTATTTCTCACTTGCAAACCCTTAAGGTGGGCTACCTTAAAAATATGTAACATGTCTCTTTAATTAGTGGATGTTAATGAGGTATATATTGATGGAACCTATGATCAAATATCAGCACATAATAGACAAATAATCGTTAAGAACATGTGGAAGAACATATGTAATGTATTAATTGAAATGCGATGGAAATACCATTTGATCGACACTTTAGTTCTTGTTTGACTATCCTATATATACATCATGAATCGGCATATATATACACGACACAACTATTTGGCGGCAATGTGGAAGTGACAACCCAAAACGCAAAAACGATTATTCAAGCAGGAAAAAAAACGAGACAAGAATTTTAGTGGTTCAGTCTCAACCTACATCCACAGGTCACAAGCCTGCAATTAGGTTATTTCATTATGCATATAACCACATATTACAGTTCAGTTAGAAGTGCCTCCCTGTGTGCTTCTATCTGTCGGCAAACAGGCCTAAAGCCTTCACAGATCCTAACAACAACAATTCAAGATAACAGTGTTTAGGATAACCGCTCATAACCTAAACCTAATTGACGAACTTAAGACGTATCTACCCTATGTGACTCCCCTACTATAATATTAATACATGATAATAACAATAGTTTAATTGAACTATTGCCAATACATTCTGTATGACGTACTATATACTCTTGTCTTATAGAGAGAGTATGTCCTTCAAGACTGGCATATGTCCGGAATCCAGATAAAAGAAGAGACGTGTGTGGTTCAAATCTAGATGGCCATATATATAATTGTCAACTAACTAGCTATATATATATATGGCTCACCTCCATTCTAGAGCCAAAATTTTGTCCATGCATTATTTCATACATTCAGCTCAACCACTGTCATGATGCATCAAATCTCATGGAAATTGTAAGCTCATTGATTTCCCAATTTTATATCAAGATTCTGTAACGTTTCTTTATAACGAGATATACATATCTAGTGTTATCCGAACCACTAAAATTCTTGTGTCATCTTTTTCCTGCGTGAATAATCGTTTGTGCGCTTTGGGTTCGCTTCCGCACTGCCGCCTAATAGTTGTGTCGTGTTTATATATGCTGATATATATAGGATAGTCTGTTAAAACAACAACTCTTAACTCTTTATTTTATCCATATCAAAACAAATTACAACTATGTTCAAATCAAATTACAACATATCAAACCCTAAATATCTAATCAAAACAGAAATAATAGAGTTGATTACAAGCAATTGAATATGAACTACGAAACAAGAAACAATACCTGCAACAATGAGTTGCAGGTTGATTCGAAATATGAACAGAATGAAGAAGATCACCCGATAAATTCCGTTGTATAATATCACGAACAATAAGCTCCTGCAGTTTTCTTTTCTTTTATATCAGCAATATTTCCAGTTTTGTCCCTTTACTTTGCACACGTCCAGCTTCAACCCTTCCAGTTTGTAAAGCCCTTCCCAAATTACTCTTTGCACCCTCCAAAGTTGTAATCATGCAAAATAAATCCAAAACATAACAAGAAGTTATTTATTATACTTATTAAAGAAATGAAACTAATTTGAGACTAATTCATACCGTTACTAGATGTCTGTATATGTTGAAATGAACTAGATACTTTCAACACCCCCTCTTAGTTCAACTATCACAGGCATCAACCAAGCCCAAATTTTTACACAGAAGTTGGTGTTGTGCAATACCAAGACCTTTGGTAAACAAATCTGCAGTTTGATTATTTGTATCCACTTTAACCACCCCCTCAATTACTATCTCGCACTAAATGCAAGTCAATTTCAAAATGCTTTGTCCGATCATGAACACAGGGTTTGCAGCAATTAAAATTGTAGCTGAACTATCACACATAAGCTCAACTGGTAACTTTACATTTATAGACAAATCTTGAAACAATTTTAACAACCAAACCACTTCACAACAAGTAGCTGCAAGTGCTCTATATTCTGCCTCAGCAGAAGATCTAGACACGGTTAACTGTTTTTTGCTTTTCCAAGAAATCAAAGATTTCCCAAGAAATATGCAAAACCCAGATATGCACCTTCTCGTGGTAAGACATTTGCCCCAGTCAGCATCAGAAAAAGCTTTTAGGTTAAACTGATCACTTATACTAAAAAAATTTCCTTCAGCAGGACTACTTTTCAAGTATCTAAGCAACCGTAAGGCAACTTTCAGGTGTGAATTTAATGGAGAATGCATAAACTGACTTAAACACCCAACCGTATATGAAATGTCAGGTCTGGTAATTGTCAAATAAATCAACTTACCTATCAATTTTTGATAAGAAGTAATATCTTCAATCTCATAGTCAGAGTCTGAAGAGTTTAGTTTATCGGTTACAACTAAATTTTGATCAATAGGTTTACCAACAGGTTTAGTACCAAGTAACCCAAACTCATCAAGTAAATCAAGACAATATTTTCTTTGTGATAACACTAAACCTGTTGGTTTATAAAAAACTTCTATACCTAAAAAATAGGTTAGTTTGGCTTTGATCTTGAATTTAGAACTCAACCATGATTTAGTGTATTGTATTTCAGATTCACTATTACCAGTTAAAATTATGGCATCAACATACACTAATAGGATAGTTATGTTATGACCTTTTGACTTAATAAATAGTAAATAATCACTTTTACTTTGTTTAAACCCTACTTCTATAAGTGTATTTGTTAATTTTTCATTCCACATACGCGGAGCCTGTTTAAGCCCATAAAGGGACTTGACCAGTTTACACACTCTTTTATCAGAAGGGATTATGATATCCTTCAGGTGGTGTCATATACACCTCCTCGGTTAATGAACCATATAAAAAAGCATTATTAACATCTAATTGACACAAATTCCACTTATTTTGAACTGCTAGTGCCAAAACGGTTCTAATAGTGACCATTTTACCTACTGGTGAAAAGGTCTCCTCAAAATCTAACCCTTCCTTTTGATTGAATCCTTTAGCTACAAGCCTAGCCTTGTATCTCTCAATTGTACCATTAGACCTATATTTAATTTTATATATCCATTTACATCCAACTGGTTTCCTACCATTCGGCAACTCAGTTAATATCCAAGTGCCATTTCTCATTAAGGCTTCCATTTCCTCATTCATGGCAGAAATCTAGTTAGAATCAGTGGATGCTTCTTTATAATTTCTAGGTTCTAAGTTTTTATTAAGAGCAGCAGCAAGAGATATATAATCAGAAGAAAGATTTGAGCATTTAACAACTTTGTTAACACAAAATTTTGACTTGCCTTCTAGAATAAAGTCATCATATTTCCTAGGAACATAAGTCTTCCTACTAGATCTCCTAAGGAAACTATCTTTGGTTTCATCTACATTTTCTTTGTTTTTTCCCTCAGAACTTGGAGTATCAACATGAGTATCATCAGGAGAATTAGCCTCCTCAGTTTCAGACTCAGTAAGATTTTCATTAAGACTAGCATCTTGATCAGCCAAGTCACTAAAGTCTCTACTCAAACTGTTCTCATCAGACCTTTTACCAAGAGACTCTTTAGTACCACTGTTCAAGTCACCACTTTCCTGATGAGATATATCCTGAGTGACACTAAGTGGCCTATCATCCTGAATGTCTCTATTTGAACTAGCCCTCTTGTCATCATAGGGAACAGGTGTCTCAGAATTTACTAAGAAAAAACTATAAAACTCTTCAGATGTTAAGAAATAATCATTTGGTTTAATTTCATCAGATGCTTTGATTTTAAAAGGAAACACATCCTCATAAAATCTAACATCCCTTGAATATAAAACAGATTTAGTTTCCAAATTCCACATTTTATAACCTTTTTTTGTATCCGAATACCCTATAAATGCACATTTAATGGCTCTTGAATCAAATTTACTAGAAGGATTTAAGTTTGTGCAAAAACCAAGACACCCAAAAGACCTGAGATGCTTAAGAGAGGGTTTCTTTCCAAAGATTAGTTCATAAGGAGATTTACCAGATAGAATAGAAGAAGGAATACGATTGATCAAGTAGGCAGCAATTAAAACACAATCACTCCACATGTTTATAGGCAAGTGACCCTGAAACATGAGAGATCTAGCAGCATTTAGAAGATGGCGGTGTTTTCTTTCCACCACTCCATTTTGCTAAGGAGTATAAGCAACAGAGGTTTGGTGAATGACACCTTGATTTGCAAAGAAAGCTTGCAAACCTGAGTTAACAAACTCAATGCCATTATCAGATCTACATACTTTAACATTTTTCTTAAACTGTGTTCTTATTAGACTAAAAAAGGACACAATAGAGGAATAAGCTTGATCTTTAGACTTTAAAAAATATAGCCACACACCTCTAGAATAGTCATCAACAATGGTTAAAAAATACCTAAAACCGTCTTGACTAGTGACCTTAAAAGGACCCCATAAATCCATATGAATTAGGTCTCCTAATTCTACGGATTTACGGTCACTGGATGAAAAAGATAAATCTAGTTTGTTTAGACTTATGACAAGTTTCACAAGGTTGAGAGTGATCTATTTTACTCAGGTTAATATCATCTTTTAAAACTTTTAATACATGATCTGAGGGATGACCAAGCCTACTGTGCCACAACTCAGCAGATAAAAGACTGGAAAACACATTATTTGAATTACACATAATCTTACCACCATTTGCAGATTCTAAGACATATAAACCCCTTAACTCTTTACCAATCATCACTAGCTTCTGATGCACTAAGTCCTGTACATAACAGTGTGACTCAGTAAACAAGGAATACATTTTATTTTCCTTAGCCATTTTATTCACAGATATTAGATTTATAAAGTAATCAGGTATCACAAGAATATCATGTAACATTATGTCATTGTTTACCTTCAAGTTCCCTATTTTAACTATTTTGGCTTTAGTCCCATTAGGGTGACCAACAGAAGGATTCAAATCAGAAACATCAAGATAATTTACCATATTTAATTCAGAAGTCATCATATGTTGGTTGGCTCGTGAATCAATGATCCAATTATTTGATTCAAGTATTTCCTTATTTACATTTGCAGAAAAGATAGAATGACAACTGGTGGGATTGAACCAGCTACCTGTCATAGTAGTAGAAGAAGCACTAGCAGTACCCTTATCAGATATGAGGGCCATGATTCTAGAAATCTGCTCAGGAGTGAAAGGTTGTACTCCAGTATGAGTAGCTTCTTTGAAACTGTCCTGATCTGAAGAAGCATTAGAAGAACTTTGGTTTCTTACAGTGTTAGACTTCTTCTTGTAATTAGGAGGATAGCCTACAATCTCATAGCACTTATCAACAGTATGTCCAGTAAGATTACAGTGTGTACATTTAGAAATCTGCCTGCCTTGTTTCCTCTTATTATCAACTAACTTTGTATTAAAAGCAGCAGGTTGGCTTTTAACACTAGAAGAAACACCCCTGTGAGACTCCTCACTATAGATGGTGGCAAAAGCAGATTTAACAGAAGGAAGAGGATCTTTAGAAAGTATAGTGGTTCTTAAGGGTTGATACACATCATCTAATCCCATCAAGAATTACATTAACTTGATCCTATTACTAAACTCATTTAATTCTACCGTAGCTTCACATTTACATGGAGGTAATTTTGTGAGGTTATCGTATTTCCTCCATAGTGAATTAAGTTTGAGATAATAATCAGAAATAGATGTACCATTCTGAGTAATAGAATTTATTTGCTTATGCAGATTGTAAACAACAGAACCATCAATTTTACAGTATGTTTCTCTTAACTCATTCCACACATTAGAGGCAATGGTAGAAAATATCTGACTAGCATAAAGTTCTTTATTAATAGTGTTAAGTATCCAAGACAAAACAACTAAATTACACCTGTCCCATTGAGCTTGTAACACATGATCAGTGGTGGATCTTACACATGTCCCTTTAATAAAGCCTATCTTATTTTTTACATTTAAAGCTAACTCTATTGAACTAGCCCAGACATTGTAATTCTCTGTTCCTTTCAGTTTGACATTAACAATCGCTATATTGCTAGTGTCAGTAGGGTGAAGAAATAGAGGATGACAGAAGTCTAGGCTGCTAATCAATGTATTGTTATTATTATTATTATTATTATGTTCATTACTATTATCACTACCGTTACTGTGTACAGATACCTCAAACATGATGACACAAACAAGGAACAATTAACACAGTAAAGAAACAAGAACAATACAACATGTATAATGCACCAACTAAACCAAATACTGGCACCAGTAGTCCAGTTAAATCAATGCCTAATCAAGCAAATATCGTGATGCAAAAAAATAAAGATTGAGTAAGAAGACTTACAACGTACTCCTGCAGCAGGGTTAGAAGACTTACAGTGAGTTGGAGAAAAAAACATACGAATTAGCAGCGGACACCTTAGGTAGAGACTAAGTCCAGATGAACCAACAATGCAACCCACCCCAGGACTGACAATATAACTTCTCCAAACAATCAGTCTCGAAACACAAGAAAGAACAAGTCAAACCCTATTGATACAAGTTAAGAAACCCTAAATTCAATTATTTTAGGGTTTATTATACAAAATCGATTTAACTACGAAATACACACCAATAATTCTTGAATAACAGACACGAACAATCGTCGTGATGATCAATTCAAGATTTAATCAAGGTTAAAAAAATAAACCGGAGAAACAAAGAGATTAAAGATCACGAGAACGTGGTTCTGATACCATGTTAAAACAACAACTCCAATCTCTTTATTTCATCCATATCAAAACAAATTACAACTATGTTCAAATCAAATTACAACATATCAAACCCTAAATATCTAATCAAAACAGAAATAATAGAGTTGATTACAAGCAATTGAATATGAACTATGAAACAAGAAAACAATACTTGCAACAATGAGTTGTAGGTTGATCCGAAATATGACCGATAAATTCCGTTGTATAATATCACGAATAATAAGCTCTTGCAGTTTTCTTTTCTTTTATATCAGCAATATTTTCAGTTTTGTCCCTTCACTTTGCACACGTCCAGCTTCAACCCTTCCAGTTTGCAAAGCCCTTCCCAAATTACTCTTTGCACCCTCCAAAGTTGTAATCATGCAAAATAAATCCAAAACATAACAAGAAGTTATTTATTATACTTATTAAAGAAATGAAACTAATTTGAGACTAATTCATACCGTTACTAGATGTCTGTATATGTTGAAATGAACTAGATACTTTCAACATAGTCGAACAAGAACCGAAGTGTCAATCAAAATGGTATTTTCATCGCATTTCAATTAATACAATACATATGTTCTTCCACAGGTTCTTAATGACTATGTGTTTATTATGTTCTGATATTTGATAATAGGCTCCATCAATATATACCTCATCAACATCCACTCAAGTTTTTAGTCTATTTCGGATACAAGTTTCACAACATAAGCATACATTCCCGTTCTTGATTCTTTTAAATTATCTGATTGATATTTTGATAGTACCGTCTAAACAATACTTCAATCTGATAGTGATTAAACACATTTTAAAAGATTATCCAGACAATTACATACCACAAAACTTAGATTTACGCGAACGCTACTAATATTGACAAATGCTATAAAAGAATAGATAAGCTTGTTTTATGTAAGATTAATTAGCATTATGGACATGTTTAATTAGTTATGATTTCTACAACTTGTGTTGTGTCAAGAACTGGACTTCCAGGTTCAGAAGTAGAAAAGCCTTCACCTTGTGAAAAACCTCCTGCTTCTTGATGAAACACATCAACTGCTGGACTATTATTATTATTATTATTATTATTATTATTATTATTATTATTATTATTATTAGATTCAACAACTGCTGCTTCCGGGATTGATGGTTTGGATTTATTATCCTTAAACACATCAAATCTTTCGGCGATAACTGCAATCTTTTGGCAAACTGAATGATCATGTGACTCCAACATTTCTCTATTTTGATACAGAAACCTGAAGAGGAAAATCAGGAGAGCCGAGGTTGATGATAGCCCGGCAATGAGGAAAACTCCCTTGAAGCTATCCATCCCAAGCCCATGAGGGTTCATTTGAGCTCGATCCTGCCGATCACAACTGCCGTCTTCTTTAAACCAGTGATTGGTTATGTTTAATAATTGCTTCTCTGTCACTTGCAGCATTGCCTTAGAAACATCATGGACTAGAGACGACCCTATTGGAAATGCCTGAATATATATACAATAAAATCATTAGCAAAAACTACAAATCAAAAGTCCTTCACGAACAACTAATATAAGATTTTCTGTTTTAAAAAATGACGTTCTGTGAGAAATCGTTTCATTTTTGGTATGGTTGAGACCTTTCCACATCTTGTGTTTCCGTGGTTTGAAACCACAGTTTGTCACAATTTCTTGCAAGTTTCCTAGCAGTGGTTTCAAACCACGGAAAAACTAAGGTCTCAAAAACCATACAAAATACAACATAACGAAGTATAGGAATGAAACTTACGAAACCGAAGCCTGCCGTTTTGTGGGTGGGACCGGTCATGGTGTACTTGTTACAATATCTAGACAGAAACACCCTAATATAAGGGAGTTCATCCATGATTCCGGAAACTCCTCCGTTTTGACTTCCTAATTTAAGGGCCTCGTCGTACTGTTTGTACGAGCTGTAGGTTTTCAACTGGGCATCCTTAAAACCCATATCTTTCAGCATATCCCAAACAAAAGAACCCTCTTGGTATCCTACTGATTCTCCCTTGTTCTTGATCTCATTGATGTCAGTGTAAGTAGCTCGAAGCTGCGATACAGTTAACGAAGATGACAAGCTTGCAGTGTAGCTCGATGTTAGAACGAACACTACAAACACCCACATGATCATCACGAATCTCGATAAGTTGCTGATCAACCTTTCCCCTAGATAAATTCATAATCAAATTAATGAAAGTTGAAGGTGTGCATTTATTAAATGTAAAGTCACACTTACTGTGTGCGTAAACAAGTGTGGAGAAGGAAAACCATAAGAGCATTCCCACTTGTTTGTGACGAGGGCCTTGGAACTCTTCATTTACACGATGCTCGATAACCCATACCACAATTCCTGTGTATACGAAAAACGCTCCGGTTGTTATCCAAAGCTCTTTTTCTAAGGGCTTCATGAAGATCCATGCACTCTTTCTCTCGTCTTGAATTGGAACAATCAATGACACGCCTGCTTCGGTGTATGGAAATGTGAAAGATACCTTATCCGACCGGTTTGCAAGTATTGTAACGTCTCCAACCACCGCATCGAATCCCTGTTACATTATTCAAACATTATAAACCAACATTATATTGCACCAGGAGTTACAAAAACAAAAACATTTCTTTAGTTCATACATAGGTATGGACCATGACTCACTTCACAAGAGGTACTTTCTTGAACATTATTCACAAAAGGGTTGGCCCATGGTAGGTGCGGCATTTTCATATTTAAATTTGTACCCTATTCGATTGAGTCACAAACACTTCCAGGGTGGCCTTTACCTACTTTGGAGAACCTGTGACATAGGCGATATCCTAGTCACATCCACTGAGATGTCCCTTACCAATGGGCAGGTTCTCCAAAAGCAGGTACAGGTTGCCCTGCGATAGACAGTTTGGCACAAATTTTACCGAAGACGCCCCCTACCGTGGGTGCAAGCAGTGCGTGAAAGATGCCAAGAAGATGTTAAAGAAAGTTCACAAGGATTTAAGATGGTATATATGCATACTCATTTATATATAAAAAAATCTAAAATTATATATAAATTAATAGTCTAATTTAATTACCCCTCTAGAGAGATTGAGAACAAGATCATCATAGCTTCCTGCAGGTCTCTTGCCATCCGAAGTTACAAAAGGTACAAATTCATATTTGAAAGCATAAGGCAATACGTCAATGACCGCGTTAAAAACATCCACACAAAAACCAGTCATGATAAGTTGACCGGTTTGCGTGTCAGTGTCTGCATTGATAAACTGATCAAACCCGCCTTTTGCTGGAACCCCGACCCCTAAGATATTCTTGTTGCTTGCCGGGATCTCCCAGCCTTTAGGGATAACATTACTATCACCAGGCCATGCGACCGGCTTAAGAGCTCCCTTTGCTTCATTGCTTAAGGTCTTTGAGATACCATATTTAGGACCCCAAAACCCGATAGTTTTCTCCCCATTTCCGATGATATTCACTATTCGGTACACCGACGATTGTAATTGCCCCTTAATCACGTTGAAGTCGCCACTTAGCCCATTAAACCTAATATCACGCATCATTTGAACGAGCCCATCAGAATCCCGGATCTTCTCCAATGCCATCGCTAGACCAAAAACAGTATCATACAACCTTATTCCGGACATGTCTAGCTCTGCCACATCATCCTCCGGATACTTACTCCTAAATTCCCGTTTCCATCTTTTCTCAAACTCGCTTAACTTACCGGATTTTGGGATATACGACTTCACACCAACTACTCCTTGCATGGAGTCTTCTTTATGATCCAAATAATGCAACCGACTTGTGATCCCTTCGGTTATTATCCAAACGTACCCTTCTTCCATCATTCCAGCTTCATTAACTTTCTTGAAGAATCGGTAAGCCAAATCCGATAACATATGTACCACGAAAACCCGAGTCTGCATCGTCTTTAGCTTGTAAAGCTGAAGAAGTATCAAATCATCCGAATCTGAAGGATGTATAACGGTTTGACAAGTGACTTTGGTACCAATGTTCATCATGGTATCAGATACATAAGGAACAAGACCTCTTCCATACTCACCATCTTCATAAACAAACACAATCTCACTCCAACTAAAATATTTGATTAATTCCGTAACAGGTTTAAGTTGTGATGTCGAATCGTGAGCTGAGCGGATAAAATAAACGTTATCCTTTGGTGAAAGTGAAGGGCTTGCTGCAGGAGAAATAATTGGAACCTTAGATTTGCTACCAAGCTCTATGACAAAGTCTGCTTGTGAGGATGCCTTGGGACCAATAATCACCGTGACTCGAACATTTTTTATCAAGTCCATTGCCGCAGAAGCTGCTTGCACGTTGTCTTGTTTGGAATCGCGAAAGTAAGGGCTGATCACCGTCATGTAGTTGTCGTGTTCTTCATAAAAATCGTCTATAGCCATCGAAATGCAAGTCTTGCTCATCTTACCGACGCTGGTATCCATATCGAGAATCACTCCAATTCGTGCTTCGGTCTTTGTTTCGCCATAAACTGCACATGATAACAAGCTCAAGCTCATCATGACAAAGATTAACATATGATGATATGAATCATATGATGACATGTTTCTTTGTTTTTTTAATATGATGATATGAATCAAGATAAGAAACGTGAGAGAATGAAAGAGAGGCACACAAGTGTGGACGTTGATTACTAAATGGGAAAAAAGTTACATGTGAACCACTTCATGTCATTATAAAGAATATATATAAAATGTCATAGTATGACTACTTGCAGTCAGTCAAATATTGATTGGGTCTAAACTTGATTCTTGTTAATATTTTATTGGATGACGCAACGACTTTTCATGAATACGGCATAACTCAAAGACCAAGATTATGTTGATTCGAAAGTTCTATGATTGGTGCATAAGTTAAGAATCATGACTAATTATTCTTTATTATTAATAAAAGTAAAAGTAAAGATTTATGACTAAATTTTTAAAAGTTTTTAATACGTTCATGTGAAGTTTCTTTAGGTTGCTCGTGAACACATCATGTTGGACCATGACGTATACTGTTGGAATTAATTATCATATGTGGTCTATGGAACAAGGTAAGGGTCCTTGAGTGCAAGTAAGCATTTGGCTTCTTGTTGGATCCTTTGATTTATTATATCTGTCGTTCAAAAAAAAAATGTCTTAATTGTTTTTATTATTTTTTTAGACTCCTAGTTATAGTCTTAACGGGTTGTTTTAGCTATACATATCTAGTCGTGATAAGGGGAGTAATTAATCAAATTTTGGGTTATTTTTTCGGTTAATAGAATTAGGAGAGTTTATTCTAAATTAATCATTTTACTCAAATATGTTTATATCAATTAAGCATTGTGATCACAAGATAAGCAATTAATTAAATAAGATGTATAAAAAGTCATGATGGGTTTATAGTGATGTTTGCGAATTGCACCATCGATCCAAGGGTGGATGGAATTAATGCTCTTGGGATGAATCGGAACGGGACAGGAGATGAGGTGACAAGGCTAACTAATTAAGGTGGAGATGATTTGGCATGGGATGTTGGAAGAGTGAGAAGGCCATTCTAAATAGGAGAAAAGACATAGAGGGAAATTGGCTTTGGGAAGGAGAGGAGTGGGATGCATAGCAGCGTTCCTTGGCTTGGGCAAGGGAAGCGACACAAGATGCCGGAGTAGGATTTTGTCACCCTTATAGCGATTATGGCGAGATGATTTGTCTATAGGATTGTCACGTCAAATAGCAGCCATTTGTGATGATTAAAAAGGAAATTTGTGACGATGGCATCGATGGTGCACAAGGGGAACACACATTAAGGTGATCGAGGGTCAAGTAACCTCATACTATTTTTTATATGTTAAGTACGATATTATGCTACTAAAAATCGATTGACCCCCCGAAGTTTTAAACGATAATCCCTGTAAATAACTTAATTTGTTTGATTGATCTAATCAAATAGACATATGAGTTAGTTGAATCAAAGAACAAGTTTGAATTTTGCAAGGCTTTTTTTTTTTTTACAACTAGACAAAGTTAGGATTAAAATAACCCCCCTTATAATTACAAAAATAGTTAAAAAAAAACCTATTAGGTACACCTGGTTATCCATTTAAATGATTTGTTGACCGTTAAAAAATAGTTACACCCAGTTATCCGATTAAAAAATTAAGTAAGCGTATCAATTACATTAATTGTTTAATTTGCTTAATTTTTTTATTCAACACTTAAAACACTTCAAAAATCAAAGCATTTGTTGATACTTGAAATTTAGTATTAATGTTAACTTTAGCATAATAATAATAATAATAATAATAACTACTTGTTAACTTTAGCATAATAACAACAACGGAAAAGTTTGAAACATAGCTCACCCTCCAAAACCAAATCATGTGAACAAAACTGAAATCACCTTTAAAACATCTCAACAAAATTAAAATTATGTTGATAACGATATATATGAATGAAGGTATGAACTAAACAAAAAAAATACAAAATCTCAACTAAAAATGCCAAAATATCTTAATAATCCGATTCAACCTGATAGAAATTTTATATTGACCTGATAAAAATCTCTTTTATAGTTACGAGTTTCACATAATATAATAACTCTTTAAATTTGTTGAACATGTGAACGATACAAATCATATAATACATGCAATACAAGTTGTGTATGACGTGATTCTGTGAAACCGTATATTATACACATCATGTTGCCATTAGTTTTTTTTTTTGGTTAAAATAACATTAATTCGAAAGGTTAATCATGTCTTAAAAACTTTTGGCTGGTGGTTATCCCTTTTCTTAATCTTCTAATTAACGTATCATCCTTATTATTATTATTGTTACTTAACGACCAACAAAATTATTTTATTAATAAACCCGGTCACCAGGACTAACAAGGAATTCCCCCGACAACCAACACAGATTACACCTAATACACCCTTATACCACATGGCATCACTCATCTCTCTCGGATACCATTACAACAAAACAAAATTAAACCCACACCAATCCTCCCAGTTTAAATCTAACCTCTTCGATCTGTTACAAACCCACAAAAAACTCGAAGCTTTGATTTCTCCAATGGTATTATTATACTATATAAAAGGACAAATGTCATAGAATAGTAACCAAATTTCTAAAGTGTAAGGCCCCCGACCCGGGTGCCCTATTTTCTCGCTAGTTGAATTTACTCATTCACATAATTCGTAAAATCATAGTTAATTAAAGCATTTCGTGGAATTTAAACGTCATTTGTTCATACATATCATAAACATCTTGTCTTAAAATAATATAACATGAGTCTTAAACATAAAACATAAATGACACGGGTGTCTTCTTTTCATAGCGATGTTAGTCTTCCTCTTATTGTCACGTGTCCTCTTCAAGCAATTTGTCTCATTTTACTTGCCTGCGTGCATACTAAAAGTCAGCTACGCTGAGTGAATTCTAGTTAATTAACATACATTGCATTCACTTACTTACTAATACGCGTCCGAAGATACGTATTAATACTTACATGTTCCTTTATTAATCAATCATACATACATGCATTCATACATTCATACTCCTTATTAACCACATACCTAGGATACTATAAAGATCCGGTCCTCACTTACCTTGGATATTATAAGGGTCCAGACCCTACATACCTCGGAATTATAAGGATCCGGTGTCCTACATATCTTGGATCTCCTCAGAGTCCAGTCCCTACTTACCTTGGATATTATAAGGGTCCAGTGCCCTACATACCTCGGTTATTATAAGGGCTCGGTGCCCTCTATCATCCATACCATTCTAACTTCATTACATTTCCTTTCTAGTTCCTCAAATCATAACTAATATAACATTACGTGCATACTAGTTAAACAATCCATATCATTCACATTCAAACACAAACATATATCTAATATACACTTACCATTCAAGTTAAGTGTATAAATCTAAACACATCGTAATATGCACACAGCCCCGAAAACATAACACATAAAAGGGGCTAGAACTCACCTGGATCCTATTGCGTTCACCGTTAATGGTAATTCCTTTATTCAACTATGCATGACTAACTGTTAATAATAGACACGTATTAGTCTCCATATTTGCTTATTTACTTATTTCATTAAGTTAACGGGGTTAATTTTTTAGTTAACTGAGCCGACATGTGTCCTTCATATATTGCTCATATTGATTTAATATTCTAAATCCTTCTTTATTACCTTTGTTCTTACGTATCTTATTCTCATTTCATTATTAGTTCATATTCTTTATGCGTTTATAAGTTAACGTCTTTAAACGGGTTCAGGTTTGGGTTTCGTTCAAGTTCTTGCATCCACATAACTCCTTTGCTGGTATTATACTTTATTATTATATTAGTTCTTTACTTTTCGTTCTTATTATTATTACATAATTACTTACTTTCGTAAGTCACCCTTCGTCTACAAACTTCTTTTACTTTCTTCACTTACAACGGACCCTTTTTGTTTAAGTGTTACCAAACGGGTCCCATGCGTCATCGTTTTCGTAGGAGGCGGGTTATGGGTTCAAGATAAGTCGGGTCTCGGGTTTTGTCCATGTCCTCACACCTTTATAACTCTTTTATTAATAATAATAATAATAATAATAATAATGTCGTCGTCGTCTTCTTCTTCTTATTATTATTATTATTATTTACCCAACACCCTTACACTAATTCCATTTATCAAAAACCCCCCCTCAAAACCTAAAAATCCTACCCCCCACCCAACCCTTCCTTCTTCTTTCCTCTCACACCTAAAGCCGCCACCACCATCCCCTGGCCTCCTTTCCTTTTTCCGACGACACCACAACGACCATCGCAGCCGCCGCCATCACTCTGCTTCTTCTCCCTTCTTTCCCCTACCGCGGCCACCGCCACCGGCCTCCATGGCCTCTGGCCACCAAGCTAACGCGAAGAAAAGGGAAGACGTCGGAGCTGGTAAGGAGTTGGGTTCGGGTTTCGCATCCAACTTCGCATAGGGACTTTCGCACCGGGAATTTCGCATGAGTTTTTTTTTTTCGCTTGGAACTTTTTCGCATATGATTTTCGCTTGGAACTTTTTCGCATAAGATTTTCACGCGAAATGGGTTCGGGTCTGGTTCCAGCAGTCGCGTCTAGGGTTTCGCGCGGCTCTCTTTATGCCAGAGCCCAGATCCAGGCCTCATTTGCCCGTTTGGGTCCACCTCGGATCTCGTGTCCGTTTTCCGTCCACCGGAAACCCACCCTCGCCGGAGCTCAGGTTCTGGGTTTGGCTGAGCAACTTGGATTCGGGTCTTAATTTGGTCGAGCTGACGGGATTCGGGTCTCGCTGAAGACCCGTTTGTACCATTTATTATTGTTATTGTATTCCTCACGACATTATGGTTATTATTATGACTAGATTCGTTTGGAACTTGTTTATCTCGATAAGTTTTATGTTGATTCGTTTATGTTGTCTTGGCTCGGTTTCATGTTAAAAATCTTAATGAATACATAAACGAAATGAACATAATATTTACCTCTTGGATTTGATTGGTTAGATCTTAAGTGTTTGGAAAGACGGATTGTGTGCACGGGGGGATTTTGTTGTGTATGGATATGTGTGCAAATGATTGTAATAGTGATGGTGAAATGTTAAGGATAGGGATAAATGATTGTAATAGTGATGGTGAAATGATAAGGATAAGGATAGGGATAAATTAGAGTTTAGGTGTTTAAATATGCAAAGCCTAAAAGCTTTTAGGCCCAAATCATTCTTAAGTCCAATAACCTCTTTTAATCTTATCCATATCCTACATATAATGTAATTAATATAACATCACAAGATACGACAACTAAAATAAACCGTCTTACTTTATTTGTTTACAATCATTCGATCAAAGTAAAGAACTAAAATAAACCGTATTACAACTAAAAAAAATTTTGAACTACTTTAATCCTTGGGGTTTAAAAAAACATACCAGATTAGTCCATCCAAAAACTATTCTTGGACTACATCTAACTTCCGTTAGTTTTTCCATCCAAAAACATATGCAGTTACTAGTACACCCCTGATTCATTATAAGAGTTAAAAACATCCATCTATCAATTCAGCCATGTCTTCTTCTCTTTGATCGATCAATTGAAGCCCTAATGGCTAATTCATCAATCTATCAATTTGAACAAAATTATCATGTAAAACTCAAATTCCATCCACTGTTACACAATTTTTTTTATCTCAATATCGTCGGACGTGGATCAACAAATCTAACCGTCACCGGTTTTGAGTCCTCCATCACTTCGCCGCTGCGAATAACCGTTTTTCCGGCCTCAGTTTCCACCTCACCGGCGGCGGTGGAAACCGGAAGCTAGCAAGAAGCTCAGTGAACTTAGATATGATCGGCGTGAAAGGATTCAGAGGCTTGGTTGATTCGTAGTCCGCCATGGTTGAGTCGTTGCAGGTTGAAGACACCCCTTACACTTCCTGGATAGATTGATATTTTTAACTCTTATAATGAATCAGGGGTATATTAGTAATTGCATATGTTTTTGGATGGAAAACTAACAGAAGTTAGATGTAGGGACTAATCCTATTCGTTTTTAAACCCCAAGGATTAAAGCAGTTCAATTTTTTGTTTCAGGGACTAATAGTGACTCCGTTTTTAAACACTAGGTACGAAAACAGTAATTTTCTTTAAAAAATAATTATGAGTTGAAAGAATAAAAGGAGCGGGTGTTTAATAGAAAGTGGGTTTCTCAGTGTTTCAGTCTTCTAGGGTTTTGCCTCTGCGACTGCGCTATCAATCAACAAAGAAGAAGAAGATCGATAGCATTAACAGCAGCAGCAGCCATGGCTACCAAAGTCCAGAGGATTATGACACAACCAATCGTATGTATTCTCATCTTGCCCTAATTCTCTGATTTTCCCCAATTAGTGTCTAATTTTGTTTATATTTTGCAGAATCTCATCTTTAGGTTTCTTCAGAGCGTAAGTTTTAGCCTCAACCTGCCTTTAATTGTTTATTTTATTGGATGATTTGTTTTAATTTATATTTTGTTTACGGTACAGAAAGCTCGTATACAGATATGGTTGTTTGAGCAGAAGGATTTGAGGATTGAAGGCCGTATAATTGTATGTCTAACACACTACACTCACTTGCATTGTTTTGTGCTTAATTGCTTAACTTAGGAGTGTAAGCGAGCCCGAGCTTGAATAGGCTCAAGTTCGGCTGGTTTTGAGTTTACCAGAGCTCGAGCTTGGCTTGTTTCGAACTCTTTTTTTTCAATTCTCGGCTCGTTTATTATTTGTTAATTAATTTAAAAAAGTTTTTTTTGCTATTTTTAAATATTTTGAGAAAAAAACTAAACGAGCTTAAGCTCGGCTTGAGCTCGTGTAGTACCTTAAACGAGGAAATGCTTGGCCTGAGCTTGGCTGTGCGGTGTGAGATTAATACATTGAAGTCCAAAAGAGGTAAAGCTTAAAATCAAACAAGGCTCGTTGAGGCCCGGCGAGGCTAAATGAGCTTCCCATACCAGGCTCGATAACTAAACGGGCTTTATTTGAGGCTTGAAAAAGCTCGGCTTGTTTTAAGCAGTTTGCCTATTAGGATATTGAATATTAGAGCTACAATTTGATTTTGTGCTTTTATAATTTTGTGTTTAATTGCTTTTATAGGGTTTGTTTTTTTTTAAATCAATGTGTCTTTGAAACGTCATAACTACATTTTGCCTTATATCAGATGTTAGGAGTAGAGTATAAAACGGATATGAATATGCAAGTACCATCCAAATAAGTTTCTGGATGACTTAATTGACATCAACCTTGGTTCTAAAAAGAGTGCATTTAGGTCTAGCCGTTGCTCTATGTACAGCAAAAAGCTGTTTCTTTTTCTGATCTGTTACATTTCAAGCTTTTTAATCAAGTCAACTGTTTATAATCTTGTCATTCTTTTGGTCATTTTTACATAGATGCTATTCATCCACTTCCAAAGACTATTCTTGACCAAATTTGACTCTTATGTACATGAAGCGCATAAGGCCATGAGGCTTTATTCTGATCGCCTTGTGCTCCTGATGTGCGCTTTTGAAAACCAAGGCATCCACAATCATAGTATGCCTTTAATTCTATCTGTGTTTTTTGTTTTACCACTTTTAGGATTGGATACCTAACACCTGGTGATTAGGATGTTGAATGTTGATGTAAAGTCGTGTTTGGTTTAGTTGACTTGCATAATTGCATATTTATAAGTTCTCATGCTTTCCTTAAATAAATCATGTAGAAATGTGTTTCTCATATAAAACTAGATATGCAAAGTGGAGTATGAATGGTATGGAAATATAGAATGTGAATATTATCTTCTTCTATGTTCAATGATATAATGAAAGGCATGCGCTTGATGTAGGGGTTTGATGAGTACATGAATTTGGTTCTTGATGAGGCTGAGGAAGTCAGCATAAAGAAAAAAACCCGAAAGGCTCTAGGTTTGTCACTTTTCCATTATCTTGAATTCCTCGGTTCATATTTTCATGTGTATGTTGGATGGTTTTCTAAGTTGCAAGTTTTGGGTATTTTTTAGGCAGGATTCTGCTGAAAGGTGACAACATTACCCTCATGATGAACGCGTATGTGACTAGTTCTATATTACTCACTCTCAACTAATGTCTACTTTAATTTTCAATGTGATTTAACATATTTTTTGTTTCTCATTATGTTCAGGGGAAAGTAAGCAGAAGCATTTCTACGAGGAAGATCGATGCTTGCAACTTGTGTTGGTATTTGTTTTGATGAGTGCTAGTTAGGGACATTTGTGAGAATTAATCCAGCTTATGTTGATGTTTTTAGGTTTGTAAGCACCCAACTTTCATGTGTTACTAATCTTATTTGAATTTTGCTTTTTGTATGTGGGCTGGCTAAGCTAAGCCGCCGTTTTTGCATAAAATCTTTACCTTGAGAACAAGGCACAGAACCACAAAATGGTGGTCTGATACAAAAGCGAGTATAAAATGCCTTGTGGTGGTAAGCGCGAAACCGTCTGTTTGATGATAGTATATCCTCCGCTAGTCATGTACCAGTGGTGGCAAGTGTGACTTGTATAGCTTTAGAAACCATCCGTTTGATGATAGTGCATCATCCACTAGTCATGTACCAGTATTCATTATCTATGTTGTATAGCTTTAGAAATCGTCTGTTCGATGATAGTGTATCATCCCCTAGTCATGCACCAATATTCATTATCTATGCAAGCGTGACTCGTGTATCATCCACTAGTCATGTACCATTGTTAGTAATGACCCGTATGCATTGTAAACATATAACACAGAGATATTGTGATATCCGAGAAGTCTGTTAGAGAGCCTACATGTAATAGTTGAGTTCTTTTGGATCATGAGAGCAATTGGTTGAAGACGAATGGTATGCACGCTTCGTATGCAAACTCATTATGCAGAATGATAGAATCTCAAAGTATCATAGGTTACAATACTTTGATCCTCGCTGGTGATTTACCGTTACTAGCTCCATCATTTACACTATGTGTGACAGTATGTTTTGACCTCAGCATATGATATAACGACCGATCTTAACATGATATAACGGCCTATCCTAAGTCCTAACATATGCTACAACATTCACCATGAGGTACTGTTGAGTATCATAATCACACTTTTTAAATTCTTTACTGATGCTGCAAATCTATTACTGAAACTAGAGACACAAAGTGCATAAAAAGAAAGCAAATATATACTAAAGAAGACTGTAAACTGTTATTTCCAACAACAGACAACATTTACTGCTGATTAAACTTTGTATTATGAAGCTGTATCAAAAATGTTTTAACATCAGAAAGAAATCAATCAAGCACTTACCTCTTCCAATCTCTCCCTCAAAATCTTCAATCCCATATACCTGCAAAATTCAAAAACCACCAAATTATCATTCAAACTCAAAACAACACAAGAATCAAACACAAACATTTACATACCTGCCAAGCATCAAAACAGTAGCCTGCGGATTCGTCCCAGGCGAAACCGTGAAAACTGAACCATCAATCACCCGAAGAGAACCAACGCCCATGATCTTCAAATCCGAATCCACCACCGCCCCAACTAAACACCCACCATGATAATGCCATATCGTGTTCACCGTCCGCCTACAAAACTCACCCATCGCCTCATCACTCGACCGGTTAGCCGGCAGCCTCGCCCCCACAAACCTATACTCCGCCCGATGCCTCCGGTTCCAAAACCGAAACCCCGACATCGCCCGAGTCCTCAACATCTCGCCAATCCTCCTCGTCCCATTCACACACCTCGCCAAATCAACTGGATTATCAAAGTAGTTAAACCGAACAATCGGTGGCGTCGCGATATCCGTCGACACCAAACGGAGCGAACCCGCCGACAACGGGCCAATTATCTTTTCCATAATATTCGCCACGCTGAAATACATCGTCGACGAATGCGACCCCCGGCGGTGGCTAACGTGCACCGGCGACCGATACGGACGGACATCCGACGACGCCTCGAGATACGCGCCGGAGTCGGTAATCCCCACTACTTGTATCAGAGAATGAGGCAATAAACTCGGAGACAAAAAGGATATTCCGTTACGCGGGTTATCATACAAAAACTGTCCAACAAACGGCGAATGACACGTGACCGGAATCCCCCAAGACGAAAGATACGAACGTTGACCGAGTCCACTTAACAGAAGTAACTGAGGACTACCAATCGCTCCAGCAGAAACAATAACCTCGCCGTTAAGTCTTACACTAGCGTAATGGTAACGGCCGTTAGTGTCAACGAAAACGACGCCGTTTGCGTGTTTAATTGAATTAGAATTAATAATATCATCAGTGAATAATATCCGTTCCACGGTGGCGTAAACACCGACTTTAATGTTTTCTTTGACGGCGTCGTTTAACAAATCCGCAGCACTGAACCGGTGACCGGTCGAGTTAAAAGTCGAACCGCCGATTTTGGTGCCAAAAGCGTGAAGTAAACTGTAACCGTTAAACGGCCGTACACCGGACTGTAACAAACCGTCGCGTACGGACACTTGCCACGGCTGTAACTCCGGTTCAAACACGATTAGGTTCTCAATCCATTGATACGACTGTGCGATTAAGCTTTTATCGAAGTTGATACCTGACCGGTTATAAAACTCGTCGACGGCTCGGCTGTAGAAGCCGGCGTTAATGGCGCTGCTGCCGCTGAGGACACGGCCGCGGGCGTTGGGGACGTTTTCGTCCGAGGTGAAGGATTCGGCGGCAGAGTGAGGTGAGTCGAGTTGACGGAGAGTGGTGATGAAGCCTTCTTCGCGCATGACGCTAGGGTTAGTATGGGGAACGCCGCCGCGTTCGAGGAGTAAGACGCGGAAGGTGGAGGATAAGATGGCGGCTAAGGGGCAGCCGGCGGTGCCGCCGCCGATGATGATGTAGTCGAAGGTGTCTGTCAGTGGAAGGTCGGTTGCGTTGATGGTGAATTGCATGTATGGTGGACCTAGGGTTTGGTAATGAGTTAATTAGTTGAAATAATAATAATAATAATAATAATAATAATAATAATAATAATAATAATAATTGCATGGAGAAGGTGGTTGCTTACTCTGAGATAAGGCGGTTGAAATTAGAGAGAAGAGCAAGCAGAGGATGATGATGATTGACGCCATTAATGGCGGATATCTGCAAGTTAGAAGAAGCTGAAATGGATGGAAGCCAAATTGGGGTTATGAAGACGTTGAATTAAGTTTTTGGTGGGAAAATCAGTTAAGAGTTCTTTTTTTATTTCTTCACTTTTATTTTAAACAAATGACTTTTGTTACTACAAGATATCAAAAATGGCAACGTGGATTCAAACCGCAAGTTTAGGTGTCACACAATCACGGGTTATGATTTTCATACATTCTCAAAAGGAATGACATGCATAAAAGCATGTTAGTAGGGGCTAGTAGTTACGGGTGCAAACGAGTTGAGTCGAGTCCGAGCCCGAGCTTGACTAGACTTGATTTTGGTTTGTTTAATTTATACAGAGTTCGAGCTTGAGCTCTATTTTCAAGGCTCGAGCTCGGCTCGTGAATAAAGTTTCAAGCTCGAGCTTGGCTTGTTTACTATTTATTAATTATTTTTTATATAAGTATAATTATTTTTTAATATTTTTTCTATTACAATTTTATGCATAAAATAATATATATTGTTTAGTTGTTTTTATTTATTTTTCATAGCATTATATATATATATATATATAGCATTTGAGAACTCAAAAAAAGTTTAAGAACTTTTAGAAACTCTTAAAAACGAATTATTTTTTTAACTTTTTTTATATATTAACATTATTTGAAACTTGTTTTATCATATTTATAAAAAAAAATTTGTTTACACATATAAATCACAAGTTACACATGTGTAAAATTTATGTGATAAAAATTTACATATGTGTAAAAAAACATAGATATGCGTAAAAAAGTAATTTTCATAACTGTAATCATAAATATAGATGTCAAAAGTGATAAAACTACACTTAAATAACATTAACATACAAATTTTTTTATAAAAAGCGTTAGTTATTAAGAGTTCCTTCAAGTTCTTAAATAATTTAAGAGTTCTCAAATGATACTAATCATATATATATATATATATATATATGGGATGGTTCAGAAAAGAAATGAGATTACTGTGAGAAATGTAATAAATGAATATGAACCACTAGTTTTATTTTATGTTTTAAATGCTTAAAGATAAATAAGGAAAGTATTAATTTATGCTCTCTCTTCAATTAATATGACTAATATATATAATAGTTATCTATTCAATTAATATAACTTATCAAATTATTATAATTGGAAAATAATAAGAATTCATTTATTTTTATAACTTATTTTTTCTCTCTTGAATTTTTATCCTACACAACTACAATTAATTCATATATTAAAATTTCTTTCTATCCAAAACCAATTTCTTCCAACTCAATATATTAATATCCATCAACACGTTGTTACATTGTGATAAATAGTACAAAAAAGTACACAACCTACACAAAAACATATAACTACACTTGTTCTAATAATAAGAAAACATATAACCTACACAAGAAAAACATATAACCGACACACAAGATTCAACATCAATAAGCTACACACGCACACGAAAACGTATAACCTACACACAAAAAACATATAACCTACACTCGAAAAACATATAACCGACACACATGTAACACCCCGACCAAAGGCGGATTATACATCGGGGCGCCACATATTGTTTCATTACTCGTGACACTATTGGGTGTCAATATTTAATAAATACATTCATTCGCGCACGCGCAAAGTAAACATAAGATAACATAAATCATCATAAATCAATATATTATAAATCATAATATTCGAACAGCAATAACTTGTCTTGATACATTTTAATCTAGGTCTAAAATAAAGAAAACTTCCTACGTGTACTCGAGCTCCAAAACAGCTACTGCAAACCTGAACATGTGTTAAAATAAACGTCAAACACTTGCGTGTTGGTGAGAAATCAAGTTTAATACAATACATAGATAACAATAAATCTGCGCGCAACATGTGTATGTCTGGTTTTCAACAAGGGTGTAATCCGATCGGGACCAACTCTAAGATTCATAGACTGCCAGTGCTCACAATTGAGCTCACAAACAAGAAAGACTGTGCAAGTGTAAACAAAAGAGAAAATCATAAACGATAGTTCTCCCGTGTTCATCTAATGGTACCATGAGAACTGCGGAATAGACCGACAAGACGGTTAATGATCCACACATACAAATAAACAGCCAAGTCTACGTCCTCAACACATGGGATACTGCGCGACTAAAGTTCATAAACAGTTTAAGACTCTAAGTTTGTATGAACACATGAACATCCCAAAACGTTAAAAAGCAAAAAGGGATTAGGTACGAGATTACTCACTTGATAAACGATGCGGTGTAAGATAAAGCAAGAACCAACTTAAACAAGCACAAGTTAACCTATAAATAAGATTATTGTTTTAATGATTTGTTTTAAGTCTTGATTATAAGTTAGCATAATTAGTAAGTAAATTATTATATATAATATTTATATTACCGGAAAAGCAGGGCAGAACAGGATAGAAGACGAAGGCAAAGAGAGAAGAGACGGCAGAGGAAGAACAACGGCAAGGAGCAAGAGAGAACAGGAGAGTTTAAGTGCTTTGTGTGTGTAGTGTTAGGAAATTAACATTATTATTTATAGAGAAACCCTAGGGAACACAATCCCTAGAAAAGGGGAAAAGATCTCCAAAAAGTAAAAGATTCCAAAAGCAAAAGATATCAAAAGATATGGCAGCTGCAGGGGACAAGAGAAAGCTGACAGGGAACAGTAAACAGGCATGGGCGGGTCAGATAAAGGTATTGGTCAAGCATGGAAAAGTAGATCTCAAAAGATAATGTCAGTCACTTTTTCTGTCAACCAATGGGGTTGGTGCGCATGCTGCGCCAAAAGTGGCTTTTCAGACATAAGATAGGTCAGGTCAACAGCTCAGAAGATAAGACAACACAAAAGTAAACAGCTGGATTAAACAGAAGAAAAGACTCAAAGGGGTTAGCGCGAGAAGGCTGGAGCGCGCGAGCGCGAAGGCAGACACAGAAGGTAAAGAGTGCGCGAGCGCGAGGGCAGACAGAACCAACCTTAACACGTCGCGGGAAGAACTACATTTCTAAGCGCGCCGCGGGAAGAACTTCAATTCTAAGCGCGTCGCGAGAAGAACTATATTCCTTAGCGCGTCGCGGGAAGAACGGTATCCATAGCGCGCCGCGGGAAGAACTAAAATCCTTAGCGCGCTGCGGGGACAGTTCGTCTCGCGTATCGCAGTAACAGGTGGTCTTCACGCAGGCTTCCTTGTAAGGAGTCCGGCGCGTGGAGCTGCGCAGACAACCTTAGGTGGGAAGAACCAAAGGACAAGCAAAGAGTTAGGAGAAAAAGAGGGAAACAAGGCTGAGGGGTTAAACAGGAGGGCGGGACGGCGACAAGAGAAAAGGAAGGCGGAAAGAAAGGAGGAAGAAGGAAGAGGGACGGGACGGCGGGAAGGAAAATATATTATTATTATTAAGTAAATTATATATAAATAAATATAAAGTTATAACAGAAAGAGATCGGGTACCTGGGTCGGGTCGGATCGGGGCAGATGTCACAGTCTCCCCTACTTTAAGAAATTTCGTCCCGAAATTTATCTCGAAGTAGGTTGCGCAGAGAACAGGTGCGGGTACTTGATCTTCATTTGATCTTCCCTTTCCCATGTAAACTCGGCTCCGCGCTTGGACTCCCACCGAACTTTCACGATAGGGATGCGACTGCGCTTGGTTTGCTTAACCTCGCGATCCATAATCTCAACAGGCTTCTCAACGAAATGCATAGATTCATCAACTTGAACTTCATCAAGTGGAATGTGAAGGTTCTCGTCAGCTAAACACTTCTTGAGATTGGATACATGGAACGTTGGATGCACATTACTGAGCGCGGGCGGCAGGTCAAGTCTGTAGGCAACTTTTCCTACACGCGCGAGAATCTTAAATGGTCCAACATATCGAGGAGCAAGCTTACCTTTCTTCCCAAAGCGGACAACACCCTTCCAGGGCGACACTTTGAGGAGAACAAGATCACCAACTTGAAATTCGAGAGGCTTCCGCCTACGATCTGCGTAACTCTTCTGTCGGCTTCTGGCAGTCAGCAGATGATCACGGATCTTGGCGATTTTATCGGTTGTCTCTTGAACAAGTTCGGGTCCTGTGATTTGAGCTTCTCCCACCTCGCTCCAACAAATCGGGGAGCGGCACTTACGACCGTAAAGTGCTTCAAATGGGGCCATACCGATACTGGAATGATAGCTGTTATTATAAGAGAACTCAATCAAAGGCAGGTGTGAATCCCAATTACCTCCAAAATCAAGAACACTAGATCGGAGCATATCCTCAAGAGTTTGAATAGTTCGCTCAGACTGACCGTCAGTCTGAGGATGATATGCCGTACTCATGTCCAAGCGAGTTCCTAGCGCAGATTGGAGAGATTTCCAAAAGCGAGATATAAACCGGCCATCGCGATCGGATATGATACTCAAAGGAGTACCATGGCGGCAGACAATTTCCTTGACATAAAGCTGCGCGAGTTGCTCAACACGGTAGTTTTCACGAATGGGCAGAAAGTGAGCAGACTTAGTCAAACGATCCACTATTACCCAAATGCTATCATGTTTGCTTGTTGTCAAAGGTAACTTGGTAATGAAGTCCATCGCTATACTTTCCCATTTCCACGTAGGAATTTCTGGTTGTTCGAGCAAACCAGATGGGCGTTGGTGTTCAACTTTTACCTTAGAACAGGTCAGGCATTTAGCTACGAACACAGCAATATCCTTTTTCATACCGGGCCACCAATAAGTAATGCGCAAATCCTTGTACATCTTATCAGCGCCGGGATGAATAGAATATCGAGATTTGTGCGCTTCACTCAGGATATCAGCGCGAAGATTCTCATCAAAGGGAATCCAGATGCGATTGAGATAACAAAGAATTCCACTCAGATTAGGGACAAAGTGCGCTTCCGCGCCACACGCTAACTCGGCGCGAAGGTTACCATTACTGATGGATGCGCGCTGCGCGTCACGAATACGCGATTCAAGGTTGCTTTGAATCGGCGCGAAGTGAAGCTGCGTGCGCGGTAAGATACAGTTAAGCTGGCAGGGTTTTCGGCTGAGCGCATCGGCTACCACATTAGCCTTACCAGGATGATACCGGATCTCACAATCGTAATCGCTGATGAGTTCGTTCCATCAGCGTTGTCTCATGTTAAGTTCCTTCTGATCAAAGATATGCTGAAGGCTTTTATGGTCAGTGTAGAGGATACACTTAGTACCATATAGGTAGTGTCTCCAGATCTTCAAGGCAAAAACAACTGCACCAAGTTCGAGATCGTGAGTCGTATAATTCTTCTCCTGAACCTTGAGTTGCCTCGATGCGTAAGCGATAACCTTGCCTCTTTGCATAAGAACACAACCGAGACCTTGGTTGGAGGCATCGCAGTACACGACAAAATCATCATTACCCTCAGGTAGCGCAAGAACAGGAGCTTCACACAACAAACGCTTGAGCGTTAGAAAGGCTTCTTCTTGCTTCGAGCCCCAAATATACGGTTTACCTTTGTGCGTTAGAGCTGTTAAAGGCAAAGCGGTCTTCGAGAAGTTCGAAATGAAGCGCCGGTAATAACCAGCTAAGCCTAGAAAGGAACGGATCTCAGAAGGAGTGGTCGGCGTAATCCAGTTCTTGATGGCTTCAATTTTGGATGGGTCGACATGAATACACATCTTGTTCACAACATGGCCAAGAAACTGTACTTCATCAGACCAGAATTCACACTTGGAAAGCTTAGCAAAAAGCTGCTCGGTTCGAAGCTTTTGCAATACCAATCGAAGATGTTGCTCATGCTCGGCCTTGGTCTTAGAATAAATCAGAACGTCATCGATAAACACAACCACGAATTTATCCAAGAAAGGCCTACACACCCGATTCATTAGATCCATGAAAACGGCGGGTGCGTTGGTTAAACCGAAGGACATGACCAAGAATTCAAAATGGCCATAACGAGTTCGAAAAGCAGTCTTCGGAACATCTTCATCGCGGATGCGCAACTGGTGATAGCCAGAGCGGAGATCAATCTTCGAGAAACAAGAGGCACCTTGGAGTTGATCAAAGAGGTCGTCAATGCGCGGTAAGGGATACCGGTTCTTAATGGAGAGTTTGTTCAACTCGCGGTAATCAATACACATGTGAAACGATCCATCTTTCTTTTTAACGAACAACACCGGAGCACCCCAGGGCGAAGAGCTAGGGCGGATGAATCCTTTAGCAGTCAACTCTTGAAGTTGGCTTGCCAATTCTTGCATCTCAGCGGGCGCAATACGGTAAGGAGATTTAGCTACGGGGGAAGCACCAGGGACAAGATCAATACGGAACTCGACTTCACGAGCGGGAGGGATACCAGGAAGATCATCAGGAAAAACTTCAGGGAAATCACGCACAACAGGGATATCGCGAAGCTTCTTCTTTTCTTCAGCAGGTTTAACCACATGGGCTAAGAATGCAATACACCTTTTCCGCATGAGCCTTCGGGCTTCGGCGCAAGACATAAGTTTAAGACCGCGGGAGGGTTTCTCGCCGTAGATATGAAGATCACCATTTTCTCGAGGTATGCGAATCATCTTCTTGGCGCAAATAACTTCGGCGCGATTATGCGTAAGCCAGTCCATGCCAATGATAACATCAAAGCTTCCAAGAGGCATGGGGATGAGGTCGATCAGAAAATCGTTTTCGTTAAGGTTAAGCGTGCAATCTTTAATCACTGAGTTAATTAAAACAGTTTCACCATTAGCCATTTCAACTGAAAAATTTTCTTTTAAATCGTTGCGCGGTCGCGCAAGCTTCTGCTCAAACGCGCGAGAAATAAAACTCCGATCGGCGCCAGTATCAAAAAGTATAGAAGCATAAAATCCGTTAAGCAAAAATGTACCATTAACTACGTCATTATTCGCTTGCGCTTGGTGCGCGGTTATGTTAAAAGCTCGTCCGCGCGTCGCTTGGTTGGAAATTTGGTTCACCGGATTCGCTTGCGTAATCTGAACTTGTAGTCTCGGGCATGCGTTCCGGAAATGACTGGGATCACCGCAGTTATAGCACGACCTGGGTCGTGGATTAGGGTATGTTGGTTGTGGGTTCTGCGGGTAGACTGGTGGTGTTGGCGCAATTGGATTGGCGGGAAGGACTCTACAGTTTTCTGCAAGGTGACCAGCGCGGCCACATCGGTTACAAAGTCGACATGAGACTTGAGGTGGGTGGTGGAGTCTACAGGTTGGGCAAAAGGGGTGGTTTCCTGTGTAGGGTTTCTTAGTTGACAGGGCAGGGAGTGCGGGATTGGTTAGGGCATAGTTGTGGACTACAGGAGGTGTTGGGTAGGCTGACAGAGGGTTAGGCGCGTAAACTGGAGGTTGATAGGTGGGTTGCTGGACTATGGGCGGGCTGGTAAGCGCGTAAACTTGTCTGCGCCTACGTTTCTGGTTATGGTTTGAGGGTTCTGGTTTGGCTTCTGCGGGTTCAGGGATAGTTTTGGTGGGTTTGGTCTTCTCAGTTCCCCGCAGGAACAGGGTTCCTGCTCTGACATGGTTGTCGCTAAGCACAGCGGCCAACTCGATGGCGTCAGAGAGGTTTACTGGGTTTCTGGCCCATACAGAATCTTGAATTTCCATGGGGAGACCCCCAAGGAATTTCTCTATGGCTCGGCGGGAAGGGGTAACAAGGTGAGGGACAAGCAGGCTTAGTTCATGGAAGCGCGTCGCGTACTCGCGCGCTTCACCGCTGTATTGCTTAAGATTCCAAAATTATTCCTCCAGGCGCTTAACTTCGTTGGGAGGGCATAATTCTCGCGTCAAGAGATCCTTAAATTCCTCCCAGAGCATGCTGGAAGCAGCTTTTGCGCCACGCGCATGAGCTACTCCATTCCACCATGTAAGCGCTCTAGATTCCAGGACACTGGAAGCATATAGGGTTCGTCTGTCTGAGGGGCATTGGGTGTGGAGGAAAGTGTTTTCTATTTTCTCAAGCCACTGGAGCATCACGGTGGCTCCTTCAAGACCTGTGAACTTTGGAGGGTTACCCGCGTTAAAGGACTTAATGTTGTAACCAGAGGTGTTGGCATTGTTTTGGCTCAAAGCTTGGGCTATTGCGGCGGCCATTTCCTGGGAACGTTGCAGCGAACGTCTGCGTGCGGCTTCTTTCTTCCTGAGATGGCGAGCTGATAGCGGAGGCATTCTATAAAAGTATTAATTTTAGTTAATATCTTGGTTTTAGCGCAAAGTATAACCTTGAAAAGCTTGGTTTCGCGGAGTCAGTTACTGTCAAAGGTTAAAGTAAAATAAATGACCCTAAATGCAGACTTAATAAAGGTAACAAATTCGAATCAAGAATCGACAATTCATGTATCACCATGACTTTCCGAATTCCCAATTTAAAATATACGAGCAAACGAGTATTGGAGATTGACGATTCATGTATCACCATGACTTTTCAATCTTCAATATAAAATATACAAGAAAATGAGTATTGGAGGTTGACAATTCATGTATCACCATGACTTTTCAAGTCTCCAACCTCATAACATAATCGTAAATGGAATTTGAAAATCAACTATTCATGTATCACTATGACTTTTCGGATTTTCAAATCCAACAAACGAATATGCAAGTAAAATCAATAAAAATCGAAGTTCAACAAAAATCGAAATATCGCGGAATAAAACATAAAATCATATAGGCGCGAGCATATTTATAAATAACGAGTAATTAACAATAAGCGCGCAAACATGAGATTTCTCTCATGCGCGAGAAGGGACTCTTAGGTATTATAGGCCGTTACGTCTAACCACCTATCCTAAAGTCAACGAGCTCTGATACCAATCTGTAACACCCCGACCAAAGGCGGATTATACATCGGGGCGCCACATATTGTTTCATTACTCGTGACACTATTGGGTGTCAATATTTAATAAATACATTCATTCGCGCACGCGCAAAGTAAACATAAGATAACATAAATCATCATAAATCAATATATTATAAATCATAATATTCGAACAGCAATAACTTGTCTTGATACAGTTTAATCTAGGTCCAAAATAAAGAAAACTTCCTACGTGTACTCGAGCTCCAAAACAGCTACTGCAAACCTGAACATGTGTTAAAATAAACGTCAAACACTTGCGTGTTGGTGAGAAATCAAGTTTAATACAATACATAGATAACAATAAATCTGCGCGCAACATGTGTATGTCTGGTTTTCAACAAGGGTGTAATCCGATCGGGACCAACTCTAAGATTCATAGACTGCCAGTGCTCACAATTGAGCTCACAAACAAGAAAGACTGTGCAAGTGTAAACAAAAGAGAAAATCATAAACGATAGTTCTCCCGTGTTCATCTAATGGTACCATGAGAACTGCGGAATAGACCGACAAGACGGTTAATGATCCACACATACAAATAAACAGCCAAGTCTACGTCCTCAACACATGGGATACTGCGCGACTAAAGTTCATAAACAGTTTAAGACTCTAAGTTTGTATGAACACATGAACATCCCAAAACGTTAAAAAGCAAAAAGGGATTAGGTACGAGATTACTCACTTGATAAACGATGCGGTGTAAGATAAAGCAAGAACCAACTTAAACAAGCACAAGTTAACCTATAAATAAGATTATTGTTTTAATGATTTGTTTTAAGTCTTGATTATAAGTTAGCATAATTAGTAAGTAAATTATTATATATAATATTTATATTACCGGAAAAGCAGGGCAGAACAGGATAGAAGACGAAGGCAAAGAGAGAGGAGACGGCAGAGGAAGAACAACGGCAAGGAGCAAGAGAGAACAGGAGAGTTTAAGTGCTTTGTGTGTGTAGTGTTAGGAAATTAACATTATTATTTATAGAGAAACCCTAGGGAACACAATCCCTAGAAAAGGGGAAAAGATCTCCAAAAAGTAAAAGATTCCAAAAGCAAAAGATATCAAAAGATATGGCAGCTGCAGGGGACAAGAGAAAGCTGACAGGGAACAGTAAACAGGCATGGGCGGGTCAGATAAAGGTATTGGTCAAGCATGGAAAAGCAGATCTCAAAAGATAATGTCAGTCACTTTTTCTGTCAACCAATGGGGTTGGTGCGCATGCTGCGCCAAAAGTGGCTTTTCAGACATAAGATAGGTCAGGTCAACAGCTCAGAAGATAAGACAACACAAAAGTAAACAGCTGGATTAAACAGAAGAAAAGACTCAAAGGGGTTAGCGCGAGAAGGCTGGAGCGCGCGAGCGCGAAGGCAGACACAGAAGGTAAAGAGTGTGCGAGCGCGAGGGCAGACAGAACCAACCTTAACACGTCGCGGGAAGAACTACATTTCTAAGCGCGCCGCGGGAAGAAATTCAATTCTAAGCGCGTCGCGAGAAGAACTATATTCCTTAGCGCGTCGCGGGAAGAACGGTATCCATAGCGCGCCGCGGGAAGAACTAAAATCCTTAGCGCGCTGCGGGGACAGTTCGTCTCGCGTATCGCAGTAACAGGTGGTCTTCACGCAGGCTTCCTTGTAAGGAGTCCGGCGCGTGGAGCTGCGCAGACAACCTTAGGCGGGAAGAACCAAAGGACAAGCAAAGAGTTAGGAGAAAAAGAGAGAAACAAGGCTGAGGGGTTAAACAGGAGGGCGGGACGGCGACAAGAGAAAAGGAAGGCGGAAAGAAAGGAGGAAGAAGGAAGAGGGACGGGACGGCGGGAAGGAAAATATATTATTATTATTAAGTAAATTATATATAAATAAATATAAAGTTATAACAGAAAGAGATCGGGTACCTGGGTCGGGTCGGATCGGGGCAGATGTCACAACACAAGATTCAGCATCAATAAACTACACAAGCACACGAAAACGTATAACCTACACACGAAAAACATATAACCTACACTCGAAAATTTTATCCTACACAAATACAATTTATTCATACATTATATATCAATATCAATCAACACGTAGGTACATTGTGATGAATAATATAAAAAAATATCTTACATATGTTATCATTAAATGTCAATAAAAAATATACAACCTAACAAAAAACATATAACATACATTTGTTCAAAGAATAAGAAAACATATTACATACACACGAAAAACATATAACCTACACACGTATAGGATATTTGTATCCATAATTAGAGTGATTTATTATAGTTATATTAGTTATATTAATTGAAAAGAGATAATGCATTTATTGTTGCATTTACATTTTTTTCATTTATTTTTAAACATTTAAAACCTAAAATAAAACTAGTGGACTATATTCATTTCTCACATTTTTCACAGTAATTTCATTTTTCTCCTGAACTTAAACCTGTATATATATATATTAATTAATAATTATTAAATACATGTTTATAAAAATATAAATGGCAGACTCGTTTAGGTTTGTGATCTGGCTCGAACTCGATAAGTGAAGCTCAGGTTCTAGCTCGTTTATTAAACGAGCTTACTTTTAGGCTCGAGCTCGGCCTTGGGCTCGAACTCGATTGAGCTCGACTCGATCGAGCTTTTTAACGAGCCGGTCTCGAGGTTCTCGCTCGTTTGCACCCCTAGTAGTGCACAAAGATGTCAATTTCCAAAACATGTATGGTTACGACATGATAAATATATGTTACATGGTGTTTTTAGAAACAGTAAGAACATATACAAGATGTAAAATATTGCGGGGTCTGTTTTTGGGCTGCACATTATAGGAGGAATTTGACGTGAAGGACGTCTAGAGGCGTAATTCAACAAAGATCAACTTTATAGCTGTTCCATGATGGCGATGGTCTTGCCGCTAGGGCAAGGTTATAAGCTTGCCAATATTGGGTTGGGATGTAATTATAATATCAGCTAATTTGCTTAAATTTTAATACCAGAAAGCTATTTATTTATCGGGAGTATATTATCCGATAAACCAATTATATTTAGTGTATGCCAAGTTAAAGAATTTTTAATTTGGACGTCAAGTTTACTAGGAATGATAGTTCAAGTGACCCATTCCACAGGTTTTTTTCTACCTTTAATTAAGAAAGTAAACTAGAAACTTGATACAAGATTTCCTCTCAAAAGATGCATTATATGGATTTTGATTTTATAAGCGCTAAAATCTGTATCATTTCTTCTTCATGGTATATACGAAATACCAATCATACTCTCATATAGAGAGAGTATCATAAGCTATCTCTAACATAAACAATTGGCCATGCATGGAATAAAAAATGTTATAACATTCGTGCTAAATACAATTATAATTTATTTGGTTATTTAATTAATTATCAATAACGAAATTATGATAAATGGGAAAAATATACACAATTGACTTTCGATTGATTTAGTCAACTCCTTTTTTATTGGCCAGCTCCAAATCGGTAGATATTCAACATCACCGTATCTCATATATTTTTGTTACAAAATACGTAATATTTTAATACTTTATATTTTGTAGGTTATTGTTTATTATTACTTTTTAGTATAAGTGAACTCATGACTCATGAGCAAATAGAATAGTACGTTATGTCTAATCCAAATATATTTAATTATTAATTAATAGTTAAATTTTCTAAACACATAAATAATTAAATATTATCTATATATTAGATAAGTAATTCATATACTAGTGTCTATTATTAATATTTTGTTTTTATGACAGTCTACTCGATCCACCAGTTAGAGTACTGGTCGGATCGGTTTCAAAAACCAATAATGTCATAAAATATTTCACATAAACATATACTCCCTCAATCCCATTAAAGGTGTTTATATTTTTCTCTTTATTTGTCCCATTATAAATGTTTACTTTCAAAATTTATTAGTCAATTTTCAAGTTTACCCTCAAGCATACACAACTAGCATTAATAAACAATATGGTGAACCCATTTTTCAAGGGCATTATTGTCATTTGGTTAACAAAAAAAGTAATCATTCAATCCACCTTAAACTTTGTGTTTTTCAAACTAAGACGCTTTGACAGGGACGGAGGGAGTAACAATATTAAAACGATATATATAACTCATTCATTTTTATTCTTTTTTCTCTGCAAAGTTAACAAAATATGAGTATAAAGTACAAAACTTGTTGAGATTAAAGTAATAAATGAAACAATAATGAAATTTAAACATAATAAAATATAATTTTAAAATCTAGGGAATTATCTGATTCAATTCACTGGTTCAAACGAAAGCAATACACCAATAGGATCAATCAAAGAGATTACGCAGTCAAGTTTCTCTCTGGGCGATCCTATTTCTAAGACATTTGAGTGGAAACCAATATATTTTTTTAATATTTTATTTACTATAATAATAATAATAAACATTTGAGTTTTGAGTTTGTCAATTTTTCATTATGTTGTAATAAACATATTATAAATGAAGTTGGGACCGGGAAAGATTGAATCCGGGTTACTCTCTCACTTGGCTGCTACATTAACTATTTCCCACACATCACATCACTACAATCCAACATAACTAATCTAATCCTACTTAATCAAAATTAGTTTATTATAATTAACAAAACTAACTACTTGTATTATAAGTATTTAACTTCTACCAATAGATAAAAAACGGATTTAAACAACGACAATCATGCCATTTGTATCTTTTCTAAGTTTATTTATATTTTTAATTGGTTTAATTGTCATTTTTAAGCATGACTTTATTGATTATGTTTGTCCCGTTGCTATAATAGTTTTTGACGCACTATTACATCACGTGCATCAAAACTCGTTACACCAATAAAAAAAATCTTGTAAAATTAAAAGATGATGTAATTGATTTAATAGACTTTTATAAAACTTGTTCTTTAAAATACAATACAACACTACATCTATACTCATATTTATGGAATAGAACTCATGAGCATGCAAGTAAGAAGAAATTGCGAGTTTTGGCAAACTTTTGCTTTCTTGTCCAAATAAAAGGCTAAAAGGTCATTGTTAATATATCTTTAAGTAGCGTTGGCTTTTGCTAACGGTTTTAAAAAATCTAAAGGCACCAAAGACCAATTGGTGTAGCGAGTAGTCACATCATTTTCTTCGCGGGTTTGAGTTTCACCTGAAGCATTTTGTTCTATGTTGAGCCAGAGAGTTTTCCAAGTGACGGATTTCCTTCCGAATGAGCGAGTCATACCATATTATGTTAAGACGAAAGCGTGATTTATTTCTAGGGTGATTCGGGTGTCACTGTATTCTCTTTTAACACTTTGTACACATGGTCGTATAGAAGACTAATATATTTCAAAACCTTAAGGCTTAAGGTCTTCAACCCCACCCAAAACTTGGACAATAAATCTTCTGAATAAGATTTACATAAAAGTATGCATACACACATATATTAGCATAAAACTAGGTGAGGATGTGCATATAGTAATCAAATATGTAGGCATAAAACACAAAAGCGAATAAAAATAAAAATGAAAAATTAGTATCATATGATACAACCACCTCTTTATCTTTCGGCGTATTACAAAATCTAGCTAGGTCAGACGAGTTTGAGCGTTGAAGAAACACTAAGTGACCCAGGGCAGATTACGGATAATCTGGGGGTTAAGTAATGTTTCCCACGAGGATGAGGTCCAGCAAAGAAAGTTGTTCTTCAGGTGACCTGCAAAACAGACACCGTAAGCTCGTCACTGAGAAGGGGGGGTTCCTCCTTGTGACCACCCTCCGGCGTGAGAATCAGACTAGATTGCTCTGAATATAAGTGTATATTAAGAGATTGCTAGAGAAGATAAGATAATGAGATATCAGATGATGTCTTTACCATTCCAAGGTGTTGGAGTATTTATAGCCGAAGGTAGGTTTCCTAGAAGGTACAGCCGGCTGAATAGTATTCCTGTTCTACCAACAGTGGGCTACGCACAAGCCATGCTGGTTGGTGGATAGGCTGCGGCCGACAGTGACAAGGTCGGCTGTATACTGTTCCTTTACTGCCGGCTATGCACTGTTCCACCAACTGTAGGCTGCGCACGTCCCATAGTAAGGGTTGGTGAGTAGGCAGCGGCTAATAGTGACAAACAGTACTAGAGGGTGCTCCTCCTCGTACTGTTGTCGGTGAGCTGTCACCCTGTGATTGGTTCATGGGCTGTTCTGGTCAGATCGTCTGTTTTGCCCATACCTTGGTAGGTATAGTACAAAAGATCTTCCAGAAGCATACGGACTGGCTCATTTGGGCGGGAGTATTCCCGCCTTGCTCATTCCTTCAGGTGACTACTGAAGTAGCAAGAGTTAGTGCCTTGTGCGTGTAGCCTTGCTATCAGTGCGGGTAGCCTTCCCTGATGGCTTGTATCCGCAACTGCGGGAACAAGCGGGGTACTTCACCATTGGGAGGCTTTCCCTGCGGGTACAGCTGGCGTACTGCGCGTAAGGTCTTCTCTGAGCATGGTGGGTCCTGCGGAAGCAGTTGGTCGTTGCGCAGACGTCCCTGTTCAAGGTGAGTCTTGCGGGTCCAACTGAGCTCTGCTGAGACCTACCTCTTCAAGCGTAGACACGTGCAAACCGATTTACAGTACTCCAATGAACCAAGTTGCCCTTGCAAACAACATGATACCTTTCTCCCTTCAATCCTTTACACATATTTTAGCAGAGAATTGTCATTTATTTTATAAATACATATACCTATTGATTTAATCATATATATCAAAGGATTAGGCTAAATGTATCTCCTACTTGTCAAACCTCCTCCCTAAACTTTTAATTCTTTAACAATTTATTTGACATATTACCCGCTATAACACTATTTCTTTTTTATTTTAGTTAAGAAACAAAATAAAATTTTCTTTAAAAGAATGCAAACTATCACTAAAAACTATTTGAAAAAACACTCTCTAAAAAAATAAAATAATTATAGAAAAAAAATTATTTTTAAATAATAAAAAACGTTTATTTTAAATAAGAAAAAATGTTTTTGTTATTTAAAAAAATATTAAAAATTTGTTCTAAAATAACATTAATAAAAGATAACAAAAGGACAAAGATAACAAATATTTAAATCATATTTATGTAAAACTTTGAGAGTCGGTACATATTTAGTAAAAATGAGGAAAATAAAGTATCTTTCATACTATGTATCAAAATATGTTAATCATCTCCTTTTTATCTGTACATTACCTTAAATCTATTTAAAAATGTTTGTACAATTAATACGTGTTCATGTACAATTAATTATGTATAGTTGTAAAACATATTTAAATAACGTTATCACCAAATAATATCATCGCAACACAAATACTTTTCTAATAATCACACACTGATAGCGACTCAATCAATTTTTTTAATATAATTCCATATATTTACTTGTGATTAGGGATAAGCAAATAATACGTTTATCGGAGACTCGGGGTTCTCCAGTTGTCATCATTTGTGGCCTAGTGGTAGGAGGTTTAGATTTACCAGTAAAGACCCAAGTTTGATCATTATCTGTGTCACTTTTGATGAAAGAAGACAATAAGGATTTAAGCTAAACCTTGTGCAACATTGCCCGTTTTAATCCAGAGCCCACACAAGTTTTCTTTCGTGGTCTGTTATGTCAAATAATTATGCTCTTGTGGTGACAAAATGAATGTTTAGTGGCAGCTGGCGGTATAGTTTCCCGGGGTAACGCACAAGGCAAACTTTGAAGCCAACTTGAACCCAATTAAGACAACATAGTCTGGTCAGATTAGGGCAACAAGCCACTCCAATTTGATGGAACAAGACAATAGAGGATTTGAGCTAAACTTTGTGCAACGCTGCCAGTTCAAATCCAGAGCCCACACGAGTTTTCTTCCCACTATCTGTTACTTCAAATAATCTGCTCTTGTGGTGACACGACGAATGTTTAGTGGCAGTTGGCGGTATAGTTTCCTGGGGAAACTCCCAAGCTAAACTCTGAAGCCAACGTGAACCCAATTAAGACAACATAGTCTAGCCAGAGTAGGGCAACGATACACTCCAATTTGGAGAATAAAGTGGTCTAAACACAAAAAAAGTTGTCGTTGCACAAAACACACACACACAAACGGTACCAGGCATCGTACAAATACCAAATCAGGTACCACCAGTATCAATTTAGTACTCACCTTTTAAGATTTTGCGATTGATACGATACAAATATGAAATAATGAAATACCCAATTTTAAGGATTTTCTATATCAGTATTCTCGATACCGGTATTTTTGATACAGGTACCGATACCAAAACTCGTCCAGTATCAATTCAGTACCCACTTTTTAAGATTTCACGATCGATACAATACAAATACCCAATTTTAAAGACTTTCCATATCAGTATTCTCGATACTAGTATTTTTAATACAGATACCAGTACCAGTACCAAACTCGTCCCTACCGGTGTCACTTGTTAATATATATAATATCAATCGCGTCTTCCTCCTCCTCTATTTTCCCAGAACCTTCTCTCTCCTCTCTCTCTCTCACACACTCTCTCTCTCTATCTCTCTCATATCCATCCCAATTAAACCATCAACAATAAGTCAATCAATTACCATGAAGTCAATCCCCATATAGGAATGGCAACGGGGCGGGTTTGGGGCGGGTTTTGCTTAACCTGAACCCGAACCCGAAACCAAAAACCATCCCCGTACCCGCCCCATTACCCGTCGGGTTTAATTCGGGGATTCCCCGTTTGGTTTTTTGTACCCCCCCGACCCGCCCCGTCCCCGAACCCGAAAACCCGAAACCGATCCGACCCGAAATTGGTTCACATAGAAGAATACTTAACTTGCTTAACACATAGAAGAATACTTAACTTGCTTTATCTTCATGATTCAGAAAAACTTAAAAACCTAATTAATTAACAAAACAAATCAAAATATAATAGTTACAAAGAATTAGTCCAGCAATCAACGATTAGAATCGATTAAACACACTATTTCTCCTAACCTAAAAAACAATTAAATATTAAGTCAGCATACGCTTCTTCAGATCTAACTCACAGCAGCAAATTCACATTAAAATTCACAACTACTAGAATAACGAATATCATTCCAATTATATATTAAAAATGGTTACGGTTTTAAACAAATCTGATACGCTTTTAACAATTATAATTCCAATTAAACACAAATATCGTTCCAACTAAACGCATCTTCAACAACAAAATCAAATGCAGGACAGAGAGAACATCAAATAGTCGCAATTTACATACCAGGAGTTATCGATGAAATATGATGTTGATGAAGAAGCAAGTGTGACTGTGTGAGTGCTTGTTAACCCTAAATCCTTTTAACAACCCCAATTTTAATACAAATTGGTATACAAACTACTTCTATTTCTACTACATTTGGGTCAAACGTAATACAAAGGATGAGTGGATGTCTGGATGTAGGTTTAGGTTTTTAATATATATATATATATATATATATTATTTATATTTATATTTATATATTATATCGGGGCGGGTCGGGGCGGGGGTACCTGAACCCAAACCCGAACCCGAACCCGAAACAATCCCCGAAACAATCTCCGAAACCCGACCCGAAACCGAAAAAACAAAACCCGACCCGACCCGAAATAAGCCGGTTTTCGGGTTTCCCCGTCGGATTCGGGGATTTTTGCCATCCCTATCCCCATATCCAATTCCAAACCCTCATCTTCCTAATAAACCCTCTCTCCATTTCATTTCTTCACACACACAACCAATTCAACCCAGGGGTAAAACCGTCAACAACCATGAAACCAATCCTACCACCACCACCACCGTCCTCCGCCACACCCAACCGCCCACGCCGCCGTCCCGACCTAACCCTACCCTTACCCCAACGCGAACCACAACTCGCCGTGCCTTTACCTCTCCCACCGTCATCCGCACCTGTTACCACCACAAACCCTAACCCTAACCACCACCACCAGCAACCGTTTAACTTATCGGAACTCGACCGGATTAACCGAATCGGCAGCGGCAGCGGCAGCGGCGGCACCGTCTACAAAGTCATCCACCGTCCCACCGGCCGTACCTTCGCGCTAAAAGTCATCTACGGCAACCACGAAGACGACGTACGCCGTCAGATCTGCCGCGAAATCGAGATCCTACGGGACGTGGATAATCTGAACATCGTCAAGTGTCACGATATGTTCGATCGAGCCGGTGAGATCCAGGTGCTGTTGGAGTATATGGACGGTGGATCGCTTGAAGGCGCACACATATCTCATGAGCCTTCGTTAGCTGATCTAACGCGGCAGGTATTATCAGGTATTTATTACCTTCACCGTCGTAAAATCGTTCATAGAGATATTAAGCCGTCGAATCTGTTAATTAATTCGAAAAAACAAGTGAAAATCGCCGATTTCGGTGTGTCGAGAATACTCGCGCAGACGATGGATCCGTGTAATTCGTCCGTCGGGACGATTTCGTATATGAGTCCGGAACGTATTAATACCGGATTTGAACCACGGGAAGTATGACGGGTATGCGGGCGATATTTGGAGTTTCGGTGTGAGCATTTTGGAGTTTTATTTAGGGCGGTTTCGTTTGCGGTTGGGAGGCAGGGGGATTGGGCGAGTTTGATGTGTGCGATTTGTATGTCGCAGCCGCCCGAGGCGCCGGGTACCGCGTCTCGAGAGTTTCGGGATTTTATTTCATGTTGCTTGCAACGGGATCCGGCTAGGAGGTGGACTGCCGCGCAGTTGTTGAGGCATCCGTTTGTTACTGGCTCGTCGGGTATGGGTGGTAATCAGATGAATCAGGCGAAGGCGAATCAGGTGCATCCGGCTCATCAACTGCTTCCTCCGCCTCCTCGTACGCATTTCTCTTCGTCGTCGTGATGCTTGTCGGTTTTATTGTAACTTTTCGTTAATTTACTTGTGTTAAAAATATTATCGGACGATGACTTAATGGAAGGATCACAAATTTGATTTCGGTTAGATCATTACATGAGTTATTCTGTTATTCGGCAGATTTTGATTCCTGTATATCCTAAGTGGTGCTTATTATGTACTCTCTCCGTCCCATTAAACGTGCCATGGTTTGAAAAACAAAAAGGGAGATACCTTTTTTGCTTATAAAATGACAATAATGTCTTTGAAAATTGGGCCATCAATATTGTTTTATTAATGCTAGTTATGTTTGTGTAAGGATAAACTTGAAAATTGACTAATAAATTTTGAAAGTAGACATTTATGATGGACAATTAAAAAAAAGGAAATATAAAAACTTTTAATGGAACGAGGGAGTACGAATTTAGGGCTGGATTCAAGGAAATGCGAGCCAGACTCCCAGTCTGGGCATGAGTTTACTGTGGGCAATAAATTTATATATATTAAAATATAAAAGTGAAAACTTATTTGGCCCTCTAGGTAAAACATTAAAATCTCAAAACTAATACTATGATTCTGATATGTTTATTGATATAACTTGATCGTCGTTTAAAGAAAATTAATTTATATAATTTGTTACGGCTTAAGGGTCCTTTTTCAGCTCGTATTGGTAACTTGAATCCTCAGAACCGGCTCTATATGAATCAGGAGCTTTTAAAGGTTAACATATTTAGCATTTAAGATATAACATCACATCAAGGGATGAAAATGGTAGGATCTATGATGATAATTAGAGAAGATAGAAAGTAGCATATGCTTTAATGATGTATGATTTGTGCTATGTGATATATGATGATGGAAGTAACTTTATAAAGATCTTACCTACGTCTAGTCATCTACAAAGTGGTAATTATGCATGAGTGTGTGTGAGTGTGTTGTAATCAATGGTGGAGTGGGTGAGAAAGATGGATCTTTCACATCCTATCTTTATAGCAACATTGCATTGTTGCTTTACCAATAATGATAATAAAAGGTAGCCAACTCATACTTAAGGCTGAGGGGTGTGGGGGGCTTTAATGGGGGCTTTTGTGGGGGCTCCAACCAATAATATTATGACGTGTGGCAGAGAGAGAAACTGGATAAGGGGGTTGTTGGAGCCCCCGTTGGAGCCCTGGCCCCTGGTGTGGAGGGGCTCCAGCGAAATTTTTTTTTTTTTTTTTTATAAATATACTCAAACGACATTTTTTTGTGTTAGTTTTGAGAGGATTTTAGGAGGAAAGGTGTATAATTGTGAAATGAAGTATATTTTATAAAGGTATATATTTATAGTTTAAGAAAATATTTTTTTTTAATTTAATATGAGCTCAACGGCTCTTTTTCGTAAACCTATATAGAAAATATATTTTTTTTTGTTTTTTTCGGCTCCCAACGGTCCAAAATACCTCAAAAGGTGTGCTCCTCTCTCTCTTCTCCCGCTAACCAGCTCACGCCTGCATTGTTTTTCGCGTTAGCGCCCCGGTGGTGTGGTGTTAGCGCCTGGGGGCGCGAGCGGAGGGGCTCTAGCGCCCCCGTTGAAGCCCCACACCCCTCGGCCTAATAGTACATGCATAAAGGTTTTTATATGTGACATGTTTGATGGTTGGTAAGTTCTTTTTAGACTATTTTGTAATTTAACAAATTTGACTCTTGGGCCATGTTTATGTTGATTCATATATAGGCAACTTAGATGGAAATTGTCACATCCATCTTTAACTTGGGTCTTTTGATATGTACGGTTGATAATAATTCATATCGACAATTTAACAAATGATAGTCTACACTTTCGTTGATTTGTCTACCTTAAATGACATAACATCTGCTAGATATTTTTTTACCGATGGATGCCATGTCATCAAGGTAGACAAAATTACTTCTACAATAGAGTGATATTGCTATTGTTCATAAAAGTGAAATTTTGAAGGTATCATTCGTTAATTACCTTTGGAGAGAACCATAAACGGTTGAGTCCGCTATTTTTTTTAAAGCGAGACTTTAATTCACCTGTATCGGCTATTTTTCTTTAAAGCGAGACTTTAATTCACCTGTATCTTTTAAAGTGAGACTTTAACGCACCTATATTTTTTAAAGCGAGACTTTAATGCGCCTACTCGAATGACGTCTTAGATACAATAGAGTGATGTTGCTATTGCCGTAAAAGTGAAATTCAAAGGTGTCATTGGTTAATTACCTTTGGAGATAATCATAAACGGTTGAGTCGGCTATTTTTTTTAAAGCGAGACTTTAATTCACCAGTATCGGCTATTTTTTTTAAAGCGAGACTTTAATTCACCTATATCTTTTAAAGTGAGACTTTAACGCACCTATATTTTTCAAAGCGAGACTTTAATGCGCCTACTCGAATGACGTCTTAGATACAATAGAGTGATATTGCTATTGCCGTAAAAGTGAAATTCAAAGGTGTCATTGGTTAATTTACCTTTGGAGATAATCATAAACGGTTGAGTCGGCCATCTTTTTTAAAGCAAGGCTTTAATTCACCTGTATCTTATAAACCGAGACTTTAATTCACCTATATTTTTTAAAGCGAGACTTTAACGCACCTACTCGAATGACGTCTTAGATACCGGTAGCGGTTGTCACGACATTTATCCGTGTAAAACACAATGAAAATGTTCATGAAATTTAATTTGTCATTAGTTTGTGAATTACATATGATCACTTTTAACATAAGCAATCATTAAATGCCCCAATTCTCACTATAGGCTGGCCATTAGAACTTTTTTTTTTTTCTTTTTTTTTTAAACTCATGGCCTATCGGTAATGGTATAGTGTTCTCTTATAAATGTGAGACTGTGGGATTACATGTAGAATTTTGCTATAAAAAGAAAAGTGCGTTTATGGTTTTAACTTCACAAACATCATGTACAGATGCTTTAAGGTCTCTTTGATTTGTGAAATTTACTAAAATTAGAATTGGGATTATGTTAAAAACATTTGTGGTTGATTAAGGAAGAAATTGAAATTCATTTCAATAAATTCTCATTTTTTTAAACGGCTTTATTATAACTAGTTGTTGGGGAACTTCGAAAGGCTTACCATATGCATAAAATTTATCTTACCTAAGTTTGAATCCTAGAATACTGGTGGTCTCCACTTATACACTTGTTGGAATCGAGTTGGGACCCCACAGGAAGTTTCCATAAAATTCTTGCTAGATGCGTGATTCGAACCTTGGTACATCCTCCTTGCCCCGCCCTTAACTCAACTAGCATTTGTCAGCTGAGCCAAGGATATTTCTATTCTAGAGGAATTCAAATAGTTTTACCAACAAACTCGAAAATCATTGAAGCTCTGTTGATGATAAGAATAGGTGATGAATTATCGATCTACCATGGTAACAATAGACTTTGTACCGATTCATGGACTTCACTTACAAGAATGACACCTCGACAAAGAAGGTAGTCTGTAAAAAAGGGTGTTATTGGTCATTTCAATATTTGTATAATATGTTGCACTTACTCGTTTATTTCTGATTTGTGTATGTGTTGTGCCTGGTGGGCTTTGGAGTTATTTGGGCTTCTAAATACTTGATTTTTTCAAATTCTAGACCCGAAACCCAACCCGAATCTCTCATGGTTTTTTCAGGTTCGGGTTGTTCGTGTTCGGGTTTTTTCAGATTGGGTTAATCGGGTTTTGAGTATCTTAAAAAACAAACAAAGATTAAAAGAACTACAACACTAAAACAAAAGCTAACATGTTTTTATCACTCGTAACATAAATAACAAATAAGAAAACAAAAATAACATGGTATAGTAGACTAAAAAAGAGTAAAATTTTACAAAGTCTAGCCATAATAAACAATACAAATATAATCGTAATCGATATGTCATGATTAGAGTGTTCGATTATAGCTGCTTTTAGTTATAGATCGAAAACATTAGTAAACAAGAAATAGTATATTCATAATAGGTGGGATGACAACATTCGATTACGCATGTTATTATCTGGGTTTAAAACTAAAAGTTTATTCGGGTTGACCCGAAACTCAGAATTCAGACCCAAGAACCAACCCGAATTACTTCGCTTCGGGTTCGGGTTTGTCTTTTCTCGGGTTAGGTTAGTTCGAGTTCGTGTTAAGTTTCGAGTAAAAGTGGCAGCCCTAGCCGGTGTGCGAATCACGAACACCTAACTTTTAGGAACTACTAGCAAAATCAAACCTAATTTTGGGTAATTCAAAAGGATAAACTTCGTAATTTTTTCTTATATTTAATAAAATTTATTGTTTACAGTTATATTGAAATTTTAGTTTTTAGTGCATTTTGTTGCTTCCATATGAGAAAACCATGTATCCGATATGTGGTGCAAAAGAGATGGCAAGAGTTTGGGTTCGTTACTTCGGTTCTATCGAAAGGTTGGGATTAGAATCTGATAATGAGGGTATCCCTATCCACTTAAAAGGTGAGGTTTATAAAATGAAGCTTAGGAATAAAGAAGTAGCTAGCAGAAGCTGTTAAACAGGAAAGCTGGAAACTCTAGCTACAATAAATGGTAGAAAAAGTCATAACAGCCAAAAGTTTGATGTCTGTCATAAAGTAAAAGTAACAACAAGACAAACAAAAGCTGGGCGAATGTTGCACGAAAATGGCATGCACCCAGTCTGCGCAAACTAAAAGAATAGCTTACTCCTTCCCTTTAAGAAACTTAAGTTTCCCCCAGAGAAGCTTCCGGCTGCCTATAAAAAGAACATTTCAGCCAAAGGTATATTTTTTCTCATTCACCCTATTTCTCTTTAACTCTCTCTTCATACTTACTCCTACAATCTCATTATCGTATCATATCACTGATTCCCACGTCAGAGGTTGATCGTAGGAGACCCCCTTCTACGGTGAGACTAATCGGTCATGTTTTCTTTGCTTCTTAGCAGGTAGAAAAGTTCTGTTATGGATACACTATTTGACCGTTATACTCTTATTTTTAGCTATCCCATTGTAGCAACAGAATCCCACATAGTGGGGTTTATTTTTAGAAAATCTACGAGCACTGCTAAAAGAATATATTTAAGTATTTTTTTATATATTTTTTAAATATAAAAAAGATGGTGAGTTCCGCTTACATATATACTTTTTTTAACTATTAAAATATAACATTTTATTTAATTTGTTTTCCGTAATTTTATATACATCTTTTACCATATACTGTTATTAATTTTCATAAAAATAATAATAACCTCAAAAGCCTACTAATCTTGGTGGGCATATGAATTTTAGACTCCAGCTCGTTTGAATTCCTAATCTCTTCATACACCGAACTCAAGTAGCTAACGAACTATTTAACTCGTTAATTGCATCCCAACTTCTATACATGTCACCGTCACACTATCAATATCTATTAATTTTACATGATATTTTTAGCTTTGGTGGCCAATTGAAGAAACACTAAGTGACCCGGGGCAGATTATGGGTAATCTGGGGGCTAAGTAATGTTTCCCTCGAAGGTTAGGTCCAGCAGAGTAAGTTGTACTTCAGGGAACCTGCAAAACAGACACCGTGAGCTCGTCACTGAGAAGGGGGGGGGGGGGTTCCTCCTTGTGACCACCCTCCGGCGTGAGAATCAGTCTATATTGCTCTTTAAATATAAAAGTATATGAATACTATTAGAGCAATTATCAAGTAAGTTATACGAGATAGTAGATGATGAAATGATAATACCATTTGCTGTCTTTTATAGCCGAAGGTGGGTTTCCAAGGGGTTTAGCCGGCCCAACACGCTACCAACTGTAACCTATGCACGTGCCCTACCTGTGAGTGGTGGATAGGTAGCGGCTGACACAGAGCAGGCGTGCCGTGCACTCTTCGTCTTCTACCAACTGCAGGCTAGGCACGTGGTCTGGCAGGAGTTGGTGGGCAGGCGGCGGCTATTGGTCACAGTGCTGTGGCGTGCTGTCTGCCACGCTGCTGTCAGTGAGCTGTCGCATTCTTGGTCAGATCTTTTGTCTTTACCTCGTCAGGTATCACGCAAAAGATCCTCCATCATACGGACTGGCCCATTTTGGCGGGAGTTTTCCCCCTCCCGCCTTTGCTCATTCTTTCAGGTGACACTGAATATTTGTAAGTGTTAAGCCTTATGCGTGTAGCTATGCTGTGCGGGTAGCCTTCCCTGATGGCTTGTATCCGCAACTGCGGGAACAGGCGGGTTACTTTACCATTGGGAGGCTTTTCCCTGCGTATGCAGCTTGCATACTGCGCGTAGGCTTCTCTGAGCATGGTGGGTCCTGCGGGAGTAGATGGTCTTTGCGCAGACATCCCTGTTCAAGGTGAGTCATGCGGGACCAACTGAGCCCTGCTGGGACCTACCTCTTCAAGTCCCCCCAGTCCAATGTTCTTCTCACGAATGTCTAATAAAGTGAGGTGAACTTTTGGACTTAAGCAAAGGGTTTTGAAAAGGGGTTTTTGTAAGGTTTTCCATGGGGGTTCTTCCCGCGGAAGTCCTTGTCACTTGCAGAAATTCCCGAGTTTCCTGCTTGGTCTTTGGGTATGATGCGGGTAGGTCTGTAACCTCCTCGCAAGTCAGGAGCATTGAGTCTTAGTTGTGCGGATTCTCCCTGTGGTTCTGGTAGTTTTTGAACATAGTGATCAATTATGTTTAAACCACCAATTCCATCTTGGAGCCTCAAACAACGTAGTACTCGATGTTCCCGCTATGCGGGGATATTATTTCCGTTTTCACAAGCATTGCCCAGAAGATCCTTCCTGGTTTCAATTCTCAGCGGGTGCTAGGTATGTGAAGGGTTTTGCCTTTACACTGTACCTGCATCCGTCTTACGGTTACTTTACTTCCAAGGTATTCCTGGCGTCCATTCCCTGCGGGTGCTAGGTATGTGAAGGGTTTTGCCTTTACACTGTACCCGCACCCGTCTTATGGTTACTTGGTTGCCAAATATTTTGGCTTCAATTCCCTGCGGGTGTTAGGTATGTGAAGGGTTTTGCCTTTACACTGTACCCACACCCGGCTTATGGTTACTTGTTTGCCAAGGTAAGGGGTATTTTCCCGCTTACTTTTTTGAACCTTAGTCTTCAAATTTTTTAAATTTTGAAATTTGAAGAGTTGGTGGATGGATAACAACCCAATACCTCAAACGTCGTGCGACGGTTTCTTCTGACTGTGTCAGGACGTGCCAGAAGTTATGGCGACATGACATTATGTGGTCATTCCAGTTGCTTTTTCAGGCGCGTGGGCACTGGATTTCGGGCGCGTAGCCGCGAAATCTCTGGCACACGTCCTTTTGACAGCTGTTGCCAGCTTGCCTTTGCCACGCGTCATAGTTTCATTGCACCTTTGATTTCTCTCTCTTCCGTATTAAATTCATCGCATTAATTGCGATTACTATATAAAGGGGGAGAGGGTTATTTGCAATTCACACTTTCCACTTTCATCTCTTCTTCTCCAGTAATTTCCGGCGAATTTCTCTTTTTCGGTAAAGCATTACTCTGAAATCTCTTCTTTCTTCCACCATGTCTTCTCACGATGCTGATGATCAGAAGACTGCTGGCGAATGCCAGTGTTCTCTTCCTGTCGAGCTGTACCAGTATATCGTCAGGAAGTTCATGCTCGAGTCTCTCGAGCCTGAGTTTCCTGAGCCCCACCATACTGTGTACGATGCCCCTAGTGGCAAGATCGGGGTTTATGCTGCATTCTTTGTCTACGGGAACCTTAGGTTTCCGTTGACAAAGTTTGTGTACCGTGTCCTAGAGAGGCACGGTGTGCACCTGACAGAGGTGCACCCCATGGCCATTGCCAAGGTCCGGCACTTTGAGTGGGTGTGCCGGATACTGGGCCTTGAGCCCCTCGTTGACCGCCTGATGACCTTCTATACTTGGAGGTGCATCCAAGGGTGGTACACTCTTACAACCCGTATCAAGGGTTTAAAGATTTGTACCACCGAGCGGAGTCTTCGCTCATGGAGAAGAGAGTTCTTCTTCATATCCGCTCGAGCCATCCCCATTGCCATGAAGTTCAAGAATGGCCAGACGCTTCCGAACCTTCCCGCCATCAACTATGAGGAGGCGGAATGGTTCGCGAAGATATCCCGGGTCCAGTCCCCGGTTTTCCGTTTTCCTGAGTCGGCGATGGTGATGCTGGGGATGAGCCGGGTGTGGAAGGCGGCGAATGCGGATAAGGTTCCGATCGTCCTCGAATATGGTTCGAACTCTGTCCCTTATGGTATGTCTTGTTTCTTTTTGCTGACTTCGATTTTTTCTAACTTTCTTGTTGATTTCAGAGGGTAACGATCTTCAGTCGCTCCTGAATCCGCGGGAGGAAGATGGTCCTGCGCGGATGGGTACTCGTGCTCTGGACGAGAACGAGTTGCCCATCTTAGAGCAGACCGCGGGTCGGTTCGTGGAGGTTTACCCGCCGGGCCAAGAGATCTTGAGCCACCGACGGCCAGGTAAGCCTATCTTCTATCCTGAACCCCTCAATGCTGTGCCTGCTGCTGGAGTTAACATGTCTTCTTCTGAGGAATCCGCAGAAGGTCCTCCGCTGGTGCGGAAGAAGAAGGCTGCCGTCGGGAAAGGCAAGGAGAAGGTCGCCTCTACGGCCGACCCGGTAGTCCTATCTGACTCAGAATCAGATAGTGCAGAAGTGGCGGGGAAACCCGGTGGTGAGGAGACCACCGCTCCGGAGGCTATAGCTGTTACCTCCGGGGAGGAAACGACGACGACGGTTACCGGTGTCAAGAGGCCGGTTCCCTCGGGTTCGCCCCCGCTCGTCCGTACGTTCAAGCTCAAGAGACCCCGTAAGTACCATCATGATTCTTGTCTAAATTTATTTCAAATAAATTTTTCTAACACTTTTGTTTGTGCAGGTGTGGATGTTGACGCATTCCAGGGTGGATTTGGAGCGAGTATTCCCCCGCCAATGACGGTAGGCTCGGTCAGCCTTCCCGAGGCGTCGACCCAGGCGCCTGCGCCTGCTTCCGCTGGTTCCAGCCTTCCTGAGGCTGTTCCGGCTGAGAAGATGTCTCCGCCGGCTGTGAGTGCAATTTTTACAGCATCTCTCACGGAGCCGGCGGTTACTGCTGCTGAGGAGGCGGCGCCAACAATGGCAACCACAGCGGCTGCCACTATGCCTGCGCCCCCGGCACCGACGGCCGAACCATCAGGTATGCGCCGGGCTTCCCGCCGATCTATGCCACCTTCCCGTCTGCCTGACCTGTTGGATGGATTTCCTTTAGGTTCAGGTGATGGGTCTGGCGGCTATCGGCCTGTTATTGACCCTACAGGTACGTAGGGTTCTTTTTCCCTTATATATTTTTATCATCTTTTCCTAACTGCCTTTGTTTCTTTTGCAGTGTCGGATTCCAATGAAGTGTATGTTCCAAGATGGAACATACGCCGAGGAACAACCCTTCGCACCCCTGTGGAGTGCGTGGACTGGGCTCGCCACGCTGCTCCTCATGGTGCGTTGGGGGAAGCCATGGCTAGCTACCAAGAGGGTAGGCTAACCAATGAGCTTCGGGTTCTCCAGGCCCGGACGCAGCCCCGCGTCGAGCTGCTTTGTCGTGAAAACGACAAGTTAAAAGCAGCGCGCGCCAAAGATGTATCTGAAGCGCGGGCTCTTCGGGAGGAGAACCGGCAGTTGGCGGCTGCCGCAGCCGAGAAGGAGAAGGCATTCAAGGCCCTCGAGGTTGAAGTCCAGGCGCGACTCGAGGCCCGCTCCAAGGCTGCCCAAGCTGTGAATGAACAGCTTCGGCTGGCCAAGGAGACTGCGCGAAACTCAACTGAGAGGGCTGCCAAGGCTGAAGCTGTTGCTGAGCCACTTCGCGAAGAGAATGAGCAGCTTAAATGTAAATTAAAGGCTCTTCAGCATGCTCATGACGCCTTGGCAATGGAAGATGCCAAGAAGCTGCAGGAGATCCTTGACCAGAGGGGGGTGCTTGACCGCACTGAAAGGAAACTCAAAAGCGTCGAAGAAGCTGCCGCCAAGGAAGTTCAACTTGCCAACCTTGATAAAAGCGGAGCCGAACGTGCTTACAAAGAAAGTCAAGCTACCCTCCAATGGCTGCTTCGAGAAGCGTTGCCTCAGGTATCCTCTTTTTTTTTTCTTCTCTTTCTACTTGTAATTAGAAAATGTTCTAACTTGTAATTTTCTTTTGTAGGTTGTGCGTCGGGTCCTTTCAGAGACCTCTTACGACGATGCAATGAGCGCAGCCCTCAACGCTTCTCATGAGGATGGGGAGAAGACTGGCTTCCTGCTTGGTCTAGGGTTTGCTGAGAGAGGCTTTCCGCCCTCCAACTTCCCTTTATTCAATGTTAACACTGCAGCTGCTTATGACCAAGCAGTGAACCAGTACGCTGCCTTCCCGCATCCGGTGGTGGAGAAGGTGAATGAAGCTGCTGCTGCTGATGATGGGCTAAACATCCTTAAGACTTTCCTTGGACAGCCGCGCTCTGACGGTGCTGGTCCAAGCGGAGGTGGTCCTGAAGCCTGATCCTGAAGATCCCTTCCCACTGCTAGGATAGACTTAGCTTTGTATAGATTTCTTTTAGGCGGGTAGTTACCCGGCCACTGTTGTAATATATCATTGAAATATACGATTGTTATTCCTTTCATTGGATTCTTTGCTTTATAAACTTATGACTTGCATACTTAGTTTAAATTAGCAATTTTCCAAGTGTTTAGAATAAGTTAACCTGTGAACGTGGTTGATGATGGGTTAGAGTTTTGCTTCCTCCTTCGTGATTGTGCGGGTATAACCGTCACTTGCACTTGGTAGGATGGCTGAACTTTTGCCTTCATCTGACCGCGTGTAGGTTTTTCTTATCCTTTTTTAAGTGTTCATAAGTTAACCTTTTAACGTGGTAGATGGTAAGTTAAGTTTGGCTTCCTTGTTTGTGATTGTGCGGGTAAGACCGTCACTTGCACTTACAAGGATGGCTAAACTTTACCTACATCTGACCTGCGTGTAGGTTTTCCTTAGAACTTTTTAACATTTTGGCGTTGTGTTTATGCGGGTATTGCCGCCTTCCACACGCAACTACTTCTTCCCGTAAGGGAAGTTCATAGGTTACAAGCTATCAATACATCATGAAAGGAGAATCATTTCCATTAGAAGTGGCTCTAGGCCTTTTCTTTACAAGTTGGAATTGATCTACATATAACATTTGCGTAATTGAGCTCCATTCCATGTTCTAGGGATGGGAGTGCCATCGAGCCTTTCGAGCCGGTATGCGCCCTTTCCCAGAACTTCTTTGATAACGTATGGCCCTTCCCAAATCGGGGCCAACTTTCCTGGGCGTTGTTGGTTCGAAGCCTCGTTGTTACGCAGTATGTAGTCTCCTTCATTGAAATTGCAGAGTTTTACCCGCGTGTTGTAGTATTTTTGCATTTGTCGTTTGTAGTTTTCTTCACGCACGGCGGCTAAGTCTCTGCGCTCTTCGGTTAGCATAAGGTCTAACCGTCTTTCCGCATCATTGTCTTCTGGTTGGATTAAGACCCTTGGTGAGGGTAAACCGATTTCGACTGGGATCATGGCTTCAGTGCCATAAGTGAGACTGAACGGGGTTTCTCCCGTACTGGTCTTCTTCAGCGTTCTGTTTGCCCAAAGGACGTGTGGAAGCTCGTCCACCCAACCGGATCTATGTTCCAAGAGTCTTCTCTTTATGCCTTCGACGATGCTCTTATTTGCTCTTTCCACCTCACCGTTACCTTGCGGGTGTGCCACTGAGGTAAAGGTGTGGGTGATTTGAAGTTCTTTCAGCCACTGCTGTAGCTTCTTGTCAGCAAAGTTGGTGCCATTATCGCTTACCAAATTCTGTGGAAGTCCAAAACGACAAATAATAAATTCCCAAATAAATTTTTTGATATGCTTTGCGGTTGTTTGGGCTAAAGGTTTCGCTTCTATCCATTTGGTGAAGTAGTCAATGGCTACCACTAGGAACTGAACATTCCCAGCTGCTGTAGGAAATGGGCCTGTCACGTCAATGGCCCACTTCTGAAATGGCCACGAGGAAGTGACAGGAACAAGTTCATTTTTCGGGCGATGCGTGTTGGGTGCGTAAAGCTGGCAAGATCTGCATTTTCTGATGTATGCCAACGCGTCCATATGCATCCCCGGCCAGAAGTATCCCGCGTTGTTTAGCTTGGCTACCACAGCGCGGGGGCCTGCGTGTACTCCACAGATGCCTTCGTGAACCTCCCTTAGGAGGTAGTCAGCATCTTGGTTGTCCACGCATCTTAACAATGGGCCAAGAAAGTTACGTCTGTAAAGGGTGTCATTGACCAGCTGATAATTCAGTGCTTTACAGCGTAGTTTTCTTGCCTGTGACTTTGACTCTGGTAACGTTCCTGCTTCAAGGTATTTTATTATTGGGGTCATCCATGTTTCTGTACCGGTTTGGATGACACAAATTTCCTTGTGCGGGACTGATGGTGTTTCGAGGAGTTCAACGCGGATGTCCTTTCCCAAGTGGGTGAAGGCCAGTGATGCAAGCTTGCTTAACGCATCCGCAGATTTGTTTTCGCTGCGCTTGACGTGTATCACTTTACAATCATTAAAATCGCGCATGATGGCTTTGGCCTGGGCAAGGTACAGGGCCATTGTGTCGTTCACAGCCGTGTACGTCCCGTTTATTTGGTTTGCCACTAGCATGGAATCAACATGGGCTTCCAAATTTTTTACACCCATTTTACGCGCAATCCTCAATCCGGCCAGGAATGCTTCATATTCAGCTTCGTTATTCGTACTTGGAAAATCCAGCCGAATAGCATAAGTATATTCCTGGCCTGCTGGATTTGTTAATTTTAACCCTGCGCCTGAACCCTCGTTACTAGCTGCTCCATCAGTGTAGAGTCGCCAGACCTCATTGATTTCGTGTGCTGGGGAGGGTTGAACCTCCTCCTGACACTCTCTCCCGTGAAGCGGGGACTTCTGCAATAAAATCAGCCAGGACCTGGCCTTTAATGGCTGGTCTCGGCTTGTATTGAATCGCATATTCTCCCAATTCAATTGCCCATTTGGCTAGACGTCCCGATAACTCGGGTTTGCCTAGAACATTTGAGAGTTTGAAGTTGGTGAGAATAGTGATTGGGTGACCCTGGAAATATCGTCTCAACCTGCGTGAAGCGTGTATAAGTGCCAAGACTAGTTTTTCCAGGGTAGAGTACCGGGTTTCCGCGTCTGCCAGCACGCGGCTAACATAATAGATTGGCATCTGGATGCCTTTTCGTTCTACAAGCAGGACTGCCCCGGTTGCTCTATCTGTTGCGGAGAGGTATAGGATTAACTCCTCCCCCGCTTGTGGTGCTGTGAGTGTTGGGAGTTCGATCAGGCGTGATCGAATCTCCTGAAAAGCTGCTTCCGCTTCTGGTGTCCAGCGGAAGTGCGTTTTCTTTAAACAATTTCTTAGCGTTGACACAAAAGGGAACGACCTATCCGCATGGTTTGCCAAAAAGCGGTTAAGCGCGACTAGTCGTCCATTCAGTGTTTGAGCCTGTTTTATGGTGGTAGGTGATTCCATTTTGACAATGGCTTCGACCTTTTCAGGGTTCGCTCTGAAGCCATCTTTAGTAATAATGACTCCCAAGAACTTCCCTTCTTCCACCCCAAATGAACACTTGCTCGGGTTGAGCTTCATGTTTATCTTTCTGAGCGTGTTGAAAGTTTCGTCAATGTCTTTCAACATCGCCTCTGGCTCGGGGCTTTTGATGACCAAATCATCCATATAGACTTCCAAGTTTCTCCCAATTTGGGCGTGAAACTCTTTGTCCATTAGTCGTTGGTACGTGGACCCCGCGTTCTTAAGTCCGAATGGCATCATTTTATAACAAAATGTGCCATCGGGCGTCCGAAAGGCGGTTTTGTCCTGGTCATCTACAGCCATGTGGATTTGATGGTACCCCTTATACGCATCCAAGAAGCATTTAAGGCGAAATGGTGCCACCGAATCCACCTTGAGATCAATTTCTGGCAACGGATAACAATCTTTGGGGCATGCTTTATTCAAATCTTTGAAATCTATGCACATGCGCCATTGTTTGTTATTCTTCGGTACCATTACGGGATTTGCAACCCATGTTTGATATTTGCTAACGCGCACGATGCCCGCGTCAAGGAGTTCCTTGACTTGGGTTCTGCACGCGTTGGTTTGCTCGGGCCCCATTACTCTGCGCTTTTGTACGATCGGCGTAACGGCCGGATCGCATTTGAGCTTATGCTCTGCCTTACTCCGGGGTACACCAGTCATGTCGGCTGGTGTCCACGCGAAGATGTCTGCGTTTCGCTGCAGTAAGCGCTTGAGTAAGGTGCGTGTTGGATCAACAATTGTCGGGCCAATGGTAACGGCCTGATCGGGATATTTCCCATTGAATGCCCACTTTTCAGGTTCAGTGATGGTTTGTTTGGCCATCTTCGGTTTGGGTTTAGAGGAGACAGATGCGATGCATACCTGGGGAATGCCCGTGATCATCGCTACGCCTTCAGTTGTTGGCCATCCCATCATGCCGTGGACTGAGGATACCACGGCGTTGAATCTTGCCATCCCGTCTCTCCCGAATAGGATGTCATACGTATGATGTGGTTTTTTCATTACAACAAAATCCACATCCTCCGTGCGTGAATAATTCCCATCGGTGAGAGTGACGGGGAAAGATAGGGTGCCCAAGGGAGTGTTCATGCTGCCGTCAAACCCTTCCATTGAAGCGTAGACCGTCTCCAGGCGTTCCTTGTCTTCATCGTCTAGCTTGTCGAAGAACTGCCTGTACATTACTGTCGACGATGCGCCATTGTCAACGAGGGTGCGGGAGGTGATGTAGTGCCCCAGCTGGCTTTTAATGACAATGGGGCCTTCTTTGTTTGGGCCTCCCGGCACTCGCGGGAAGCGCACTTCTGCTTCCTTCCATGCGCATGGTTCGGTCATCGGTCTCTTTCTTCCTCTGACCTTACCATGGACCATGTTGATGCTGATGTCGACGGGCTTTCGTCCGTTACCCCTGTACCTGTTGTCGTTCCTTCCTCCCTTCTTGATAGATGCCACGAGGTGTGCGAGCCTCCCATCCTTGACGAATGTCTCGACGATGTCCCTCAAGGATGTGCACTCCTCAGTGCTATGGCCCTTTGTCCCATGGAAGTCACAAGACTTGCTTTGATCCGCATTGGGTTTCTGTCGGATCGCTGGGGCTTTTGGCCATGGCAGTTTTTCCGTGGCAAATATCTCCGTGACGCTCTTGGTGAGTGGCGTCCAACGGTTTTTCCGGTTCGAAGGGTGCGTGTTGTCCCTTCCGCCAACCAGAGGGCGAGAGCTTGAGGGGGTGTCAAAGTTTATCCTTGACTGCCAAATACCTTGCCGCCTCTTTTTGTTTAGCCGGGCGGTTCTCACATTGTTCTCCCTTGTCCTCTGTGTGTAGAGGTTTGTATTCTGGGGGAGATCTCTTCCCAGCTGTTTCTCCGTTTCGGCAAAGCGTTTGGCTGCCGTCATTATGGCATCCCATGTGGATGGCATGCCGTCTTTACCTGTCAGAGTGCGGATAAGTTCTGGGTACTCAGCGCCCTGAATGAAAGCGGCGCGAACGAGGTCTTCGCTGATGTTGCCCAGACTCAGCTTCTTGGAGTTGAAGCGGGTGATGAAGTCCAGTAAGGATTCATCCTCTTCTCTCACACAGTTGAGGATCGTCCACTGCTCCTCAGTGTGCTTCCTCTGTTGACTAAACTGTTGACTGAACTTGTTCTGGAAGTCTGCCCAGTCATAAATGTGGTGGACCGGTAAACGGTCGAACCATGCTCTGGCTGCTCCTACCAGAGTCATCTGGAACATGTAGCACCACGTGGGTTCCGTCCAGTTACTGACGGTTGCCCCCGCAATGAACCTGTTCAGATGGTCATCTGGGTCGGATAGACCATCGTATGTGCCAATGTTGGACATTTGTTTGGCACTCCTCGGGGCGATTGCTTCTGCAATGTCCCTTGCAAATTTTGACCTTCCTGCGTTTGTGGCAGTAGGTCTAAAGGCCTTGGAGAAGTCACGCGAGCTTTTTTCCGTGACTGGTTGGAATGCTTCCCCAAAATTCCTTTTTGGCTGGGGATCCGTTTCCTTACGCTTCCCTTTCGCCCTATGGCGAGGGTTCGCGTCGGTGTCGGAGTCTTCCCTCTCGTCGTCTGAGTACTCGTACTCACTACTCATGTTGAGGTGCTGGCGAGTACTACCGAATTCCTCAGCTTGTTGGACTGAACGCAAGCGTTCGTCCAACTCAGCCTGAAATTCTCTTTGACGTGCCTCGGCCCATGCCTTCACTTGATCAAGTGTTTGGCGAGGGGCTCGAGTTCGTTTTTCCAGCTGGGCATCAGTGAATCCCAGTGGAATATTTACTCCACTTGCCCCTACATGAGTGACTGGGGTAGTGTTCGTAAAATGTACTTCACTTGCCCCAGCTTGGGTGGCTGGGGTAGTGTTTGTAAACATTGTGTTGCCGGTGTTTACCCCAGTGGCTGGGGTTGTGGTTACCGGAATTTCTCTAGTCATCTTGGAAGTTTTGAAAAACTGGAGAAAGATGTAGTTCTAGCTTTATGCACGGATGGCGCCAATGAAGAAACACTAAGTGACCCGGGGCAGATTATGGGTAATCTGGGGGCTAAGTAATGTTTCCCTCGAAGGTTAGGTCCAGCAGAGTAAGTTGTACTTCAGGGAACCTGCAAAACAGACACCGTGAGCTCGTCACTGAGAAGGGGGGGGGTTCCTCCTTGTGACCACCCTCCGGCGTGAGAATCAGTCTATATTGCTCTTTAAATATAAAAATATATGAATACTATTAGAGCAATTATCAAGTAAGTTATACGAGATAGTAGATGATGAAATGATAATACCATTTGCTGTCTTTTATAGCCGAAGGTGGGTTTCCAAGGGGTTTAGCCGGCCCAACACGCTACCAACTGTAACCTATGCACGTGCCCTACCTGTGAGTGGTGGATAGGTAGCGGCTGACACAGAGCAGGCGTGCCGTGCACTCTTCGTCTTCTACCAACTGCAGGCTAGGCACGTGGTCTGGCAGGAGTTGGTGGGCAGGCGGCGGCTATTGGTCACAGTGCTGTGGCGTGCTGTCTGCCACGCTGCTGTCAGTGAGCTGTCGCATTCTTGGTCAGATCTTTTGTCTTTACCTCGTCAGGTATCACGCAAAAGATCCTCCATCATACGGACTGGCCCATTTTGGCGGGAGTTTTCCCCCTCCCGCCTTTGCTCATTCTTTCAGGTGACACTGAATATTTGTAAGTGTTAAGCCTTATGCGTGTAGCTATGCTGTGCGGGTAGCCTTCCCTGATGGCTTGTATCCGCAACTGCGGGAACAGGCGGGTTACTTTACCATTGGGAGGCTTTTCCCTGCGTATGCAGCTTGCATACTGCGCGTAGGCTTCTCTGAGCATGGTGGGTCCTGCGGGAGTAGATGGTCTTTGCGCAGACATCCCTGTTCAAGGTGAGTCATGCGGGACCAACTGAGCCCTGCTGGGACCTACCTCTTCACCAATATGGGACCGTGTAATAACTAAACCGTGTACCCAGTTCATATCATCAAATATAAATCATAGAAACAATAATAATATCAAGATATTATATGAACATATACATGCGTTACTAAAATCATACTTGACAAAAACTTATAGTTGATGTCACAACTTCAAAAAAATCCATTAGTTTCGTACAATTAAATGCACAAATCCGAACAATACCCGCTTTGCCATCAGGACCAACGTTGGTTCAGGCAACAACCCGTCCGCACCCTAACAAAAATTGGTCCGAACCAAAGACAAAAGATAACGTGACAGACATGGCACATATACACATCTATACTCTATAATAGCGTTGATGACGACTTAAAGTCGTGTTTGATATAATACATCCCTTCATTAATACCTTGACAAAGCAAATTAGTTGAATCAAAATAAGAGATGATGATTGATCTCAATTATGAATCATACTATTTTAAGTCAATGTACTGTGTAGTTTGTATCAAAGAATGAGTCAAACAAAGAATAAGTACCAATTACACTTTAGTCTAAAGGATGGGAAAAATGACGAAAATGCCCATTTGATCGGTTAAAGTCGACAAAATGTTAATTTGACAAATCAGTTCTCGTAATGTCTACTTTAAAACTCGTTGACCCTGTCACTTTTTAATCATTACTCGACGGGATTTTTAATCGACAAGATATCGCCACTTGTCCAAAAAATCTCGCCAGAAGCGAAATAAATCTTGCCGGAAGCCAAAATAAATCTCGTCTGACGCTAAAATAAGTCTACTCGGAAGTAAAATAAATCTCGTCGGAAGCCAAAATAAATCTCATTGGAAGCCATAATAATCTCATCGGACACCTAAATAATCATGTTGACCTCGGCAATTTTTTTGAATAATAACTAGCGACCTGTAGGTTTTATGACGCGTGGCAAATCTGGTTGGTTAAAATACCATCGAGTAGTGATTACAAGGTGATCGGGTCGACGATGAGAATTGGTTGATAGAAATCTAAAATTAACATTTTGTCGACATTGACTAGTCAAAGGGACATTTCGGTCATTATCCCATAAAAAAGTCTAAACAAAGTGAATAACACGACTATGATTCACATCCATGTCTTCATCTTCCTTAAATCCACCACCTACTTCTCATTAATCATGTAGCTACCAAATCAATATGGGAAACAATAACTTTGACAACCAAGGTGTGATGGAATTAACCCGGAACATCTTTATAATGTCGATCATAGTGATATTCTTCATCGTACTCTTCTTCATATTGGTCTACTTCTTCTCCAAAACGTGTCCACAAGCAATCCAAGACACCAACAATCATGTCGTTGAACCACAAGGCCTCGACCATACATTCTTGGAAACCATAGGGGTCATACCGTTCGACCCTAAAAGGTTCAAAGACGGGTTACAATGTGCGGTTTGTTTATGTGAGGTGACGGAAGGAGAGAAAACTCGAGTATTGCCCGATTGTGAACATGTGTTTCACAAGGAATGCATTGATATGTGGTTTCATTCGCACTCGACTTGTCCTATATGTAGGAACCCCGTTGGTGAACCGTTGGAAATATTAGTGGAAGTACAAGATTCGCATACTATGTTGGTGGAGAGAGATGAAGCTAACAGTCGTAGAAAGGGTTCGACGTCTGAACTAGCTTCATCGTCGTCGTTGTCGTTGATAGCAAATGAAATTGTTAATGAGAATACTGAGAGGTAATCCAAAGTTTAATCCCTTGTTTTTTTTAGTTATCATTAATTACTTCAAAGTTCTATTTATGTTTATCACTTTACAATCATTTTAACTTCTTTAATATTTCAATTAACTTTGTAATAAGCAAGGTAATGATTACATCGAAACAGAAGACAAGCGGGTAACAAGCAACGCCGCTACCTATCTTTGAATTGCAAAATTTAATCTTTTAAAACCACATTCACTTAAATATAGTTTGTTAGAATACTTGGTTGTTAATAAGAGTAAATTTTGACGAAGATTCTTATTTTACTTAGGCAGTCATGCTTTACACATTTGCCCTTTTTTCACCAACAAACATAGCCTAGGTAACTTTTTTTATAAGATGAGTATTATTCTATACCATTAAATTGTAAAGAGTTAACCGTATCGTTGATCCTTATGGTTTGTAGATATTGCACGTTTGATTCTCAAACTTAACTAATTATAAATATGATAAACTTATTACTAAGGTGATTCAGATGTATGAATTTTGTAATTACGGTGGTCTTTACATGCTAACGCCGTTAGATTTTTCAGTTATGTTTGTGTAAAATGACCAAACTACCCTTAATAATAATAATAAGGGTAGTTTGGTTATTTTACGGTGATTCAACACCCGTCTAGAAAGAATGGGGGATCTTACCAGAATTCCAATCACATATTACCGACGGATTGTTGAATGAGACGATGTTTTCCACTAACCTTACAAACTTTTGAAATGAGACGTCATTCAAAAAAAATGTTTTAAATATTATTTTAGGACTTCTGTCTGTAATTCGTAGATAATTACAAACGGGAACACTGTTACACTCGTTTGATTAGTGGTGTTTAAACTTGTAATCTTTTAATAAATCGATCTCAAGTAGCACATGGACAATAAAACTCGTTAATTACAACCGGACTTGTATTTGTATGTCACCTTCACACTATTTAATTTTAAGTAATACTTAGGACCATGCAATATTTAAACAGGGTACCCGTTTCATATCATCTAATAGGAATCACAAAAACAATCTAATAATATCAAGATATTATAATAACATATACATGCATTAATGAAATTATTATTATTATACATGACAACAACTTTTAGTTGATTTCTAAAACAAAAACTTAATTACTCTTATCATCAATTTACTGGTGAGAGTTAGGGGTTTAAACCTCACTATCACCAATTTATATGGGAGATATGAGGGATGACCCTGGCTTGCCAAGGTTCGAGTCCTGGTCTCACACGGTTTTACCGGCTCCTCGCTGTCGTGCCGTTTGGCGGACATGGGGGTCTGATTTTATCCAGGGAATCCCTCAATAGGTGGACCGCTAGGGGCTCCGTCCGTCCGGACTCGTGGCCGGCTTGGGCTACCTTTAGCCATTGGAGGCCGCGTAAGGAGTACCCGGTGTTACTTAGTTGGTCGTTCACTCGTTCCAAAAAAAAATACTCTTATCATTTTGATTAAAATGATATTGGTTCTGATAACAACCCGCCCGCACCCTAACAAAAGTTAGTCCGAACCAAAGACAAAGCATAATGCGTGACATTCGTGACACACAATGGCGGAGCTACAGACCGGGTTTGCCCGAACCCATTCTATTTTCAATTTTATTTAGAGCGTATAGTAGTGTATTAACTAATGAACCTATTCATTTTTGGTGACCGAACCCATTAATTAAGAAACGAAAAGGCGAAGAAAGCATATCGGAATTTTTTTTCCGGTAAACGAAAGGAAAATCAATGGAGGAATTGCTAGCTGCGTCTATTTACTGAAGAAGAAACAAAATAGGTAATTTAATATTTTAGGTCAAGTAGGCTTTAAAGGTACTCAATACCTATATTCACTCTGCATCATTAATGTAGAAAATGTTTTTTAATTTTGTTTTATTTTACTTTGAGATATAATAGTAGGTTAACTTTCAAGGATTTTATTTTTCATATATTGATTTAGTAGTTTTTATTATATTTTTATTTAAGTGTTACTATATTTAATTAGAATATTTACTAGATCATGCGATTTTCGGAACAGTTTTTTCTATTCTTTTTCACAAATAATTGTGTAATACCTTTTACTTTTCATAATTAGATTTGTTAAACTTATTTAACCTTTTCTAAAGTTTTTTTTTATCATTTTAACAAGATACATAATTGAAGAGTATTTTTTATTATTTACGGACATATTATTGGAAAATTACTTTGCTAAAAATAAACAAACCAAGTTATTGATAAAATGCCTCGGTTATGGTTATTAGCTAACACTTGTTTTTGTGTTTCTAGAGTTTTAGCTAATAAAAGGATATATATGGTTTCACTAGCAAATGTATGTTATGTGACCTGACTCAATACAACCCGAAAACTTTAATGCTGGATAGTAATAAATCAATTTTGTAAATCACGGCGCACCCACAAGAAATTTTTTCTGGCTCCGTCATCGATGACACGTATAATTCAATATGTGCAATATACGCGTATTTGTTATATTGCTAATTGCTATGTACATTCCTTCACTACTACTTAACAAAACCATTATATGAGAGATGGAGGATTGTTCTCAATCCTAAAATTTAGCATAAATCCATACAATTTGGACCAATGAATGGGTCAAACAAAGTATACCATGGAAACTTCAAACTACAAGTCCAAAAAAAAAGAATGTAACACGGTTAGCATTTCTTCCTTAAATCCTGCACTAGCTTCACAACAATCTTCTACCAAATTATCAAATATGGTTTTACTATGGATTATCTCGATATTCATCGTCATAATGTTCCTCATATTGCTGTACTTCGTCTCTAGACACTGTCGGCCATATGCGCGCCAAGAATCCAACGACCATGTCAATGAGCAACGAGGCATGGACCGTACATTCTTGCAAACCATAAGGGTGGTAAGGTTCGACCCTGAAAGGTTTCAAGACGGGCTACAATGTGCGGTTTGTTTGTGTGAGGTGAAGGAAGGAGAGAAAACTCGAGTGTTGCCCGAATGTGAGCATGGGTTTCACATGGAATGTGTTGATATGTGGTTTTATTCGCACTCGACTTGTCCCGTGTGTAGGAACCCCATGGTTGATCAGTTGGAAGGAGATGAAGGTGATAATGTTCATCATAAGGGCTCAACTTCTGAACTAGATGCCTAGTTGAAAGTTTAATCCCTTGAGTTAAGGCATTAAATAGCTCCAAATTGTTAATTTATCTTTTTATTATCATGTTATCTCAAAATTGAAAGATAGTTTAATGGAATACCAATTAGTTGCTAATAGCTGTCAGAGTGTCATTTTTAGGGGTGCAAACAAGCCGAGCCGAGCCCGAGCTCTACTAGGCTTGAGCTCGGCTCGTTTAACTTACTCAGAGCTCGAGCTCGGGCTCGTTTACTATTTATCAATTATTTTTTATATAATAATTATATATATATATTATAATTTTATGTATAAAATAATATATATTATTTAGTTATTTTTATTTATTTTTTCATAACATTATATATAATTACTCATTATTATATATGTATTTAATATATATATATATATATATAAATGACAGGCTCATTTAGGCTCGCGAGCTGGTTCGATCTTGATAAGTGAAGTTCGGGCTTGGGCTCGTTTATTAAACGAGCTTATTTTTAAGCTCGAACTCGAGCTCGGCTTGGGCTCGATTAAGCTTGGGTCAATCGAGCTTTTTAACGAGCCGATCTCGAGTAGCTCGGCTCGTTTGCACCCCTAGTGATGTTAACTCTAAGGATATATTCATGTGTTTACCAGTTAGCGGTAACATCTATGTATATTTTATCAATTTATGTTAAAAGTGTGTTTTTCATAAAATGATTACTCTTCCATTAAGTTTAAAAACACAAAATTTACTATAATATAAATACCAAAGAACATGTAGGTCAAAAGATATAAGGAGGATGAGTAAGTTGAGTCATTCCCTTGCAACTTATGAGGGTTCAAGCAATTTATGAGGGTTCAAGTTTCATTGTGAACAAAATTGTATATGTGAATTTTAGAGTAGATTTAGAATCGTGCAAGTTTGCTACTTAAAAAGAATCGAAAATATAAAAACTCAACTATCTAGCCCCCATCCCTTACATTACTTCTCCCTCACACGTCTCTGTATCACACCCTCCACCATATTTTTAATTTATTTTCTAGTTTCTCATAGCAGAGAGCTTAAAACACCCTTTTTTTCATGTCATCTCACTGCCACATAGACAGTAAAGTTTTTTCCATTTTATCTCGTAGTAGTGGTAGAAGCCTTTGTAATTATTACATAATTATTATTGTTTTAACACTATCTTTTTTAATATAGAAATTAAAGTAATAAATAACATTAAAATAAAATTATTAAAACGAAAATACAAAGGAAACATAAATAAGATACGGGTTGAAAATATTTGGAGGGTTGGCTGTTTTGCGGGTTATAGAATGTGTTACTCGGATTGTTGTGATTCATTGAAACGCTTGCTAGATCAAAATATGATAAAAAGTAGTAAGAGAGTAAGATAATAGAATGCTTGGTAAATTATTGTGTAAAAAAACTTGTTTATTATAAGCTAGTGTATTACCTGGGATGTTGTGTCGGGGCAGGTTAGTAAAACCCGGGCAGTAGTAAACTCAAGCATTGTCAGTCCTTGTTTTGAGACAGTAAGTCGACACGAATTCGGTCGGTTTTGGTTACGTGCGTTATGGTATCAGAACTAAAGCCGAAAATAAGGAAAAAGGCAATATAAAAACTAAGGTGGGCTAACGAGGTGGCGCCGGTCACTAAAACACGGGCGTTGGTAGAACCCGAGCATTTTCGATCCGGTCGGGTGTTGAGGTGGTGAGTCTAAGCAAATTTGGTCAGTATGTGTCATGTTTGTTACGGTACCGAAAGTAAAACAAAAGGATAAAAAACAAAAACAAAATTGGAATTCAGTAGGTTTTTATTACGGCACCAAAACTAAAACAAAATCAGGCGATCGAATTCCGTCGGTTTCACTTAACAACACATCCATCGGGCCCACATCAAAATTAATGTTGAAAGACAATCTTTCTCACATAAAAAAACATAAATAACTAAAACAAAAATGTTTGCACCATTAGAGAAACTTAAAAAAAACGGAGAGACCAATGTTTGCACCATCAGAGATTCGAACTTGGTCTCAAATGGACCAAACATTTAACCTTATCAAGACAACCATTCAGCCAACATCAAGCGAGACAAAGCCATTACTATATATACAAAACAGAAATAACACACTTTGTGGCACTAAAGTTTTTAATTATACTAATTAGATAATTAAAAAAAATAAAGTAAATTGTTATAAGTCAAATAAAAATAAAAAAACAAACTTGAATTTTTATGATTGGTTATTGGGAGAGTGGGCAACGCCCTACTACGCATGTACTTACAGTCGATCAATCCATTGGTTACGTACCAAAATGTGATCATTAGATCCCTCTTAATTCTGTAGGCAATTGCCAACGGCTTAAGAATACTATCGGTTTTTACCAATGGTTTAGCGGGAGGTATTTGTTTTACTTTGCTCTAAATTAAGGGGGTGTTTGGGACTGCTTATTTTCATCAACTTATTAACTTTTTGAAAAGTAATAAGGTGTTTGGGATTGCTTATATTGTGAGAGGAAAAGTTTCATAAGCTATACTTTTATAACTTATTAACTTAATAAAAAGTTATAAGGAATCTGAAACATCCCCTAACAACCAACTAGTCTCGCCTTGTCATGTGTTATTTGATTATAAAAACATTTTATGATAATCATTTTATTGTAGTTAACTAATAGTTGCCCTATTTAATTGATTAGCTATAATTTATCAAAACCTTATAGATATCTAACATGTACTTTTACTAAGCAAACAAGTATACCTAAAACCTACGGATTTGCCCAATACCAGGCATATGATTACGTGATTGAAACCCAACAGGATTTAAACCGAGTATAGGACAGACAAGATTTAAATATTAGGAATGGGCTTGGAATTACCTAAACTCGTCCAAACCTGACCCATTATCATCCCACTATAAGAGCATCTACAACAAGCCACACCCCAAGGTCTGGGTGATGTGGCAAAGAAGCACACGTGATGTGGAAATAATCCACCGTTGTGGTGCCAAGTCCATGAACTAAAGTCCATGGCTGCAAACTTGCACAGTGGGTCCCTCCCCTCTTATATATACACACATACTATATATGCATATACATACAGATTTAATATTTTTTTAATAAGGTTTGTGAAGGTTTCTTGTTGTGAAAGAAAGTTAGGGTTTTTAAGAAAAGTTTGGAATCTGATGTGGCGATAATGTGTCGGTTTGTATAAGTTTATTGTTGTGAATGTTCTAACGGTGACATACAAGTCTAGTTGTAATAGGGTATACGAACTTAGCATCAACCATGCAATTTGGACCAACGAATGGGTCAAACAAAGTATACCACTCAAACTACAAAAAGTCTACCCATGCCAAAAGAAAAAAATGTAACAAAGTGAAGACCAAACACGACTATATATGATTCAAGTCCACCAGCCAGCTTTAAGTAATCTTCTAGTTCTACCAAATCAAGTATGGCTCAACTGTTGTTCATCTCGATATTCATCATCATCATCATCATCGTACTCAGTATATCCCACCAATAGCAATGCTATGGTAGGGTCTGAGGAGGGTAAGATGTAGACAGCCTTACCTCTATCCCATAGGGATAGAGAGGCTGCTTCCGGTGAGACCCCCGGCTCGATAGTAGTTTTGAATCAAGCCTTGGACACAAGACACATAACACTCAATCATCGGGACACCGGCTGATTGGTGCATGTGCCCTTGTCTTTCGGCTATCAACGCCACCACATGATGCCTGATTAACCTTCCGCCACTTTTAACGTTATTTTCACGTGATTAGTAAAATAACGTCAAAATTAGTGCAATTTTACTTTTGCCCACCCAAGGGTTCACACATATATACATTATATGTGCGCACCGCAAGCAGGGCGTTTGTTCATCTCGATATTCATCATAATAATCTTCCTTTTGTTGGTCTATGTCGCTTCCAAACACTGTCGGCCACATGCGCGCCAAGACTCCAACAATGTTAGTGAGCAACGGGGACCGGACCATACATTCTTGAAAACCATTAAAGTCGAACGGTTCGATCCTGAAAGGTTTAAAGACGGGTTAGAATGCGCGGTTTGTTTGTGTGAGGTGAAGGAAGGGGAGAAAACTCGAGTGTTGCCGGAATGTGAGCATGGGTTTCACATGGAATGTATTGATATGTGGTTTAATTCGCACTCGACTTGTCCCGTGTGTAGAAACCCCATGGTTGATCAGAAAGGAGATGAAGCGAACAATTATCGACATAAGGGTTTGACTTCTGAACTAGCTTCATCGTCATCTTAAGAATACTGGATGGTAAAAATGGTGGAGCTACAGCTTGGCCACCGGGTTCGTCGATTGTCCGAATCCGGTCTTTTTCGCTTTTATATATAATCTATATATCAAATTAACGAGCGAACCCATTCTTTTTGGGCAAGCGAACCCAGTTAAAAAAGTGAAAGAACTAGAAAAAAAAAGTGTAGTCGTTGTGTTTAGGATTTGCTGGTGAGGTGAATAAGTGTGTTTAGGCTTTTGGGCCATTTCCCAGCCCAACATTATACTTTAAGTTTTAACATTTCTTGTATATCCCCTTTGATTATTTAATTTATTCGGGTCAAGAAATTTAGGAAAATTGAAAGCAAATGATCTCAATTTTTGTGTATTGGTCGATAATAATCATAAATTTAAAAATTACTACCAACGGTCCAACCTTTCATATATTTTTGTCTCAATGGTTTTCCGTTAAAAAACACTCAACGTCGTTAAGTTTTTTTCGAGTTTCAAGCCGATGTTTTAGAGCTTTTGAACAGAAGAATGATACGAGTCATTTTTATCTCAATGGTCCTCCATTAAAAAACACTTAACGTCGTTAAGTTTTTTTCAAGCTTCAAACCGATGTTTTAGAGCTTTTGAACGGAAGAATGATACAAGTCGAGTGATATAATTTTATCTACGGCAATTCAAATGGAGCTTTTATGAGCTCGTGCCGAGCCTGAGCCTCAGATGAAGCTCGTTTAATTATCGAGTCTGAGCTCGACCATTATATATGTTTAAGTTTGACATCGTTTAAACTTCTATGTATTATAAGTTAATAAGTTAGCACCTCAGAACCAAGCTTGAGTTGCGCTTTGGCTCGTTTAAGGTACTAAACAAGCTCGAGTTGTGCTAAGGTTCGTTTAAGGCTTTTATCCAAATACATAAAAATAATAAAAGTTGTATATAAATTGGTTGATAAATAATAAACCAGAGCCGAAGTCGATTAATCAAGAGTATCAAGTCCACACAAGGTGTTGGACCACTAAAAATCAAATACTCATTATGATCTTTTTTTTAATCACGTTCTATACTGCTGTTGGCTTTCAATGACATGGTGGTTATGGTTAAGGTTTGGGATATTTTAAGTTCCAGATCGATAATCAAACACGAACTAAACAAATACCTTTTGTTTATATTAATCAGAAAATATTACACAAAAAACTGGTTACAACTCTCAAACCCTAACTTGGTTGCACCAACTTCTTAATCTATAATGTCTAACCATAACTCGGTTTATATAGACCAATCTAACTTGCTAGCTAAGACATTACCAAATATAATAAAACCCTTTAATTCTTGAGCTGTGATTTACACTTAGCCCAAACAACAATTGAGCCAACAATATTAAGGTCCTAAGTTCGAAATATGAGGGTTTTTCAACAGTGATGGCTTCCTTTTTGATAGTGTTCTTGGTTGAGTTAAAGCTTTGAACGTCAAAATCAGTATGAACGGTTGATTTCCCATCTTAAAAGGACTTATCCAGATATTGGTGGTGGTTACAATAGAGGTGTACAAACCAGCTTAAAACTCAAAACCAGTTTGGTCAACAAAAGTAAAAATCGGTTTATGATCGGTGTCGGTTCGGGTTGAAACCGGTTTCTTACAATGTTACGATCGGTTTTGGTTTGGGTTTTGATCGGTTTCGGTTCGGATTTTGACCGGTTTTTGCCCGGTTTTGGCCGGTTTCTGTTTGGTTAACTGGTTTGGAACCAGTTTTGGTGGAGAAAATTACAAACCGGTTCCGAACCTATGGTTTTCGGTTCCAAACTGATTTTTACATAATCGGTTTCAAACCGGTTCAATTTTCGAATCGGTTCGGTTAACCGGTTAATTTGCCCAGGTTACAATTGCGCTTAAAAAAAAGAAAAAACCATATTCCTTGAATAAAATTAAAAGATACTATAGAATGGTGCCTCCATTCTTCTACACCAGTCTAGAAGTATGCCCGGCTCATCCAGAACATACTCTTCAAACTTTAATCTTTCATATATAAAAACAAACAAACACACACAAATCCATTCAAACCATCAAGATTCTACACATTATCACTTATCCATGATGAACGATTTGTTTTTCAGAAACTACTGCAAACACCAACCATCCCGATCCATTCCACGTCAGCAAAGACCCCCACCAAAGCACGTACCGGTCCATTTCATGTCACACGAGCAACAAATACAACATTCAGCAGCAGTCAAGATCCAAAAGGTGTTCAGAGGGTATACGGTGAGAAAAAGCGTGAAGAAGATCGTTTCAATTAGAACCGAGGTTTGTGAAGTCGAACGTAGGCTTGAGGACACCGAGGTTGTTGAGTTGATACGTAGGAGAGGTTGCGGGTTAATGAAACGTTAATGTCTTTGCTTTTGAAGCTGGATTCGGTTCGTGGTGTTGATTGTGGAGTTAAGGAGTTGAGGAAGGTGGTCACTAGGAGAGTGATTGCGGTACAGGAGAAGGTGGACTCAATTGCTTAATATTATACTCGGTGTTGTAGAAATCGTGAGTCATTGGTCTGTTTGATCGGACGATTGGGTGAAGAGTAAGTGATTAATTGACGATTAATGGACTTTTGGTCGGGATTTTTACAACCTTTAATGGGATCATTTACACATCTTATATTTTGTTTTAGGGTAATTTGTGATTAATTTGGAAGATTTAATGATAAACTTTTTTTTTAGAAAGTTTAGTTGTAAATTACTAAATTGAAATTGAAATGTATTAAATATGTTAGATGTACAGATACAAAAATAAGCATTTCTAGGTTCATCTTAGATATTTTTAAACGTCCACCATGACATTACATGCATAGCATGTTACGACAAAACTAAAATCGTCGTCGATCATCAAACCTGGTTCTCGTTCTTTTCTCTTTGTCAGTTGAAATGCCATTTACAACAAAATTGAAGGTGTTTATAAAAGTTTTAAACGCGAGGCGCATCGCATCCCAGATTTATAGAACGATAAAATTCACACGTTGCGGTGTATAAAATAGAAAAAAAACATTTTTAACACAAATAAAAGCATATGGAAGAGCAAAGTGTGTTTATTGCATAATAGAAGGGTTGGAAGTGAAAATTCCCTATATATTATGTAGGGGTGAGCAAGATAAGGGTCGGACCCTCGAAACCCAATTACCCGACTCATAATACACTTAATTAGACATGGTTATATAATGTGGGTCGGATTCAAGGTCTTTAAATTTCACCCTAAAGGGTACAAGGGTTTTAAAAGAGTTCGACCCTTATTCAAACCCTTGACCCGTTTTCTACTTTCTAGATATATATCATATTCGTAATTCATCTAAAATTTAGGAGAGATTTGTAGTTCATATACGATTCATTCGAAATTTCTCAACTACTAAGAAAAATAAAAATAAGTGTCCATACTACTGACCGGAAACATATAAATTAGAACCATTGAATTTTTCTCTAAATGTGAATATTAAATACATCAGTTCAAACGGTCAAAGTTAGACTTTACCATATTATTAAATGAAAGTGTAGTTGTTTTAGAATTCATATATTAAAGTAATGTATAAGATATGCAACTAATAAGTGCTGAAAAGAAGACGTGATTATTGTCTTAAAGGGTAAAGGGTTAGACCCTTAAAACCCTTATTTTTACCCCGACCCTTTTATTGATTAGAGGGTAGGGTCTCGAGTCCATGTTTCTTCCTAAAACGGTAAAGGGTCTGGATAAGGTCTTAGATAAAAGAGTCGGGTCTTACCCTTTAAATAGTCTTAATCTTACGTATCTTTTTTTCTTTATTTTACATTCTAAGCCCTGAATAAACATACCAGCCCACTACACGCCCTCCTCATATGGAATATTAAGTGGCTCAATCAATTATGTGTAGTAGATGGTAGCCAACATCACAGCATAGCATAGGATAAACTCATAAAAACACAAACGAAATGGAAGATTAACTATATGAGAGTACTAGGTTAGAACCCGTGTGATACACGGGTTAATTAAAAAAACAAATATAAATAAAACAACCATTTATAATTTAAAAATAAGATCTACTTTTTGAAAAAAATAATAATAATAAGATGTCAACCCCGGTGATTTAGATATCTCAAACTTTCAAGTAAGAAAAAAAAAAGATAGAATTGAAATTCAAATAAAATAAATGTGATAAGTTTTATAATAAAATTAATCCAAACACTCTAGTATCAATGAATTATCAGAAAACCTAGCAGTACTAAAATTCATTGTTTTTTTCAAAACATTGTATTCCTTGATATCAATCTTAAAGGCATAATTTATGTGTAGCAAACTGTCAAACATAGCAAGAAAAGCAAATCACTGCAAAAGGAAAATCACAAAAAATAAAAAAATAAAATTTGATGTTCATAATAATATTATATAACATAAATATTCATAATGTGATAATGTTTTGAACTTAAATATTCAGTTGATATATAATTGACAATAAGGTTAACGAAAAAAACATATTACCTTGTATTTTGAAATGAAGTAATAATGGTCTTTGAAGAATCCATATAAGGCTTTGTAGTTGTATTATGAGACGAAGTAACAATAGGATTTGAAGAAGACATAATCGCCTTAGTAGCTGCATTAAGTGGTCTCATAATACTGCATACATAAATTGAGAATGATAGGCAATCCATAAATAGTAATTGTAGATTTAATTTGAAATACCAGGAAAAATATCGCATCAACATTTCCACAATAAATGGTATGTAAACAAAAAAATTTACAAATTATATCAAATAAACGTAATGAGTTTAATGACAAATTTGAATTTGCTTATTATAACTTTGTTAATTATAGAAAGTAACCAATAAAATCAATAAGAAATTAATTACATTAACGTTTTTGAATATAGTTATTTACTTAATTATAGTAAAAATTATAAACATTTAGCCAAATAGTGATCCTCTAACAATTTAATTTTGGCTGTAAAATGAGGGGTTGCTAGTATTAACACCTAAATAAAGTTTTAAGCATACAAAGAGTACTTACCAATGTGTGGTCGCGACTAAAGCTAATGGAAGCTTATTTTCAGCTGCAATCACGAGCCCATTATAAGCTGCAATCACGACCCCATTACATATCAACTATAGCGTCACCATGTTTACTGTAATCCAAACAGACCAATTTAGATTTATGTAATAATATTTGTTGATTTTATGTTTCTTTACCCTGCTAATGCCTTGGATTAACTCATGTAATTAAGATAGATGATTTACCTGAAGCAAAAGTTTAAGTCGTTCTAAAGGCGTAATAGCAGTTCTTGATCTGCAAGATAACCAAATAAACAAACAGCTAGTTATAAACCAGGGTAAAGTGCAACATAGTTATTTAGGTCAAGAGTAAAGATAATTAAAGGGTAAATTCTGAAACTTATAATTGGTTCCTTGCACCACCAACAGTTTAGCTGATATGATCTATCATAAACCATAGCATTTTCATGGTTATTTACTATGGCCAGCACTGATTAGAATAGGTAAGAAAACCTGAAAATGAGCTAAAAGCATCTGAACCACATGCTCATGTTTCCTTCTGGCATGTTCTACTTTACTCTTCTAGTAACATTAATTGCAAGAATGATTTCTAATATAAATAACGCTGTTAGATCGAAGATAAAAAGTAATACACAAGTGACACATCTAATAATAGCTTCTTTACAAATAAAGCTAATAATAACTTCTTTACAAATACATTTCATCTTAATAGCAGGTAGGGGTGTACATGAAACCGACATTGTTTCAAAACAGACACGCAATTAAGATAAAAAAAAATAATAAAACATCAAAAAGCCAATGGTCTTGATGCAACAAACCTAATTCAAGACTAATAGCTCCAAGCCTGCAACAACTTGACTTCAAAATTTTAATTCTTTAATTACCCCTAGATCTAAATAAATCTGCAATTTGTTTAAATTGATTCCCAAACATAAACCAATTAACCAATCCAAAAGTCCCGTAACAAAATGTATCCAACATTCTCAAAGTAAACAATCAATTTTATTTTCTTTGTAATAACCGAAGAAAATCAAAATGACTTTACATAACTAAGAACAAAAAAACTACGTCTAGACTGAAACAACATAATTAAAAGTCTGAATGGATTTCTGTCAACATCATGAAACGCAAAACAATTTAAAAATCAAATCGTCTTTCAAAATTAAACTACTTCTTCAATATTATAATCGAAAATGATATTGCTGAAACCTTTACAGTTGGAAGACGATGATCGATATTGCACTTTGTGTATAATTCAATCTGTAATCAAAATTAGGGTTAGTATTATAGAGATCAAAAGTTGAAAACGATTACATATGCAGATGATTAATACCAGAATCATTGAAGACGACGGACGATTGATCATATGCGGCCGTTTTGAGATTGAGAGATTTCTAGGTTAAGTCTTGAGAGGGTTGGAGTGAAGTTTTGAGATGAAAAGGCTCCAATAATAACAAATTGTTCAAGTCGGGTTGTTTAAATGACCCACGAGTTTTTGTGAATTATATAAATATAAAATGAAATACTTAGAAAATGCCATTAGGCAATTTTAAAAGGTTTGGTGAAAAATCCATTGCTTTATTAGATAATAAAGCAAGGAAGATTCACATCTTCTGCTCTTTTATTTCTAAACCTAAAGTCACATTAAAAATTACTATCATTTTTTCTTTCATTTCAATTAAATAATATTTTTTATCATTTATTATTACCTTTTCTAACTATTCTGCTCGCAATCACTTTCAGAAATAATATATATGGTGTTACATGTTTTTTTTTTCAAACATATAAAAAAATCACTGTATTTTTCTCAATGTCATCCACTCACATCACCATTAACTACTCCATAAATTATAAAAACAACATTCACAAAAATTTGATGGGTAAAATTGAAATTTGATAGGTAAAATTGAAATGCTTCGAGGCAAATAATATTTCATAGTTAATATATGGTTAATGAAAAGTAGAAAGACCAGAGTAAAAATCATTTTTCTTGTAAGACACACATAATTTATGGGTTGAAGAAACTTTTTTATTTTTTAATCTTTTTTACAATAAAAAGGAAGGCAACTATTTGAAAGTCATTTACAAACTATCCACACATTATTCACATGCTATATGACAGGTTATAGTATTTTTCACATATCATATATGCGTTTGTGTTACATGCGAGAAATGTTATATGGCCGGAAAGAAAGTCATTTATTAAAACGCTTTGGAGTTTCATTTCGGTACTTCATAAAGGATAGATTTTCAAAATGTGCCTATGCTGAATGAAAACTTGCTAAGGAACTTGATAGACCTTCCATTACATATGGAAGAGGATGATAGTTTGAGAGTTGGGTTTATAAAATTCATCAAAGACTCAGCCAAAAAGAGACTACCAAGATAAACAATGAAACTAAGAATAAATGGTTTTTGGGATCATCAGTTCACGAGAGAGATTATTGAAACTAGCAAAGAACTGATGGATCAAATACCAAATAACTGATAACTTGTTTTTCATTGTGTTTTGACAAAGTGCTGTTCCAAACATTTGATATTACAAAACTGCTGATGAGAAAGAAAGGAATACTCAACAACTTATCAACAAACTATAGAAGATCTAAGTAGTTGAATATTAACAACTGATAACACAAACATCAGTTGTTTGAACAAAGATCAGTAGTTGGTATATCATTCCTCTTATAGTCAGTTATTTACTTTTTGTTCGTCAGTAGTTTGTAATTGTTTTGTTAGATGTCGCTTTCACCTTTAACTCAGTTGTTTAACACAAGTATCTAACTAATATATTAAAGCAACTTAATTTTCTCTACATGTCATTTGTCTAGGATGTCCACATAGAACTCCATGTCATCACATTTCTATATAATTAATTTCCACACTCACAATTAATTTTAATCAGCAAAAATAAAAACCACGCGACCCTTTTTTATTTTGTATAACCCGATTCCCAGTTTAACTCACCAGTTGTTTGTTTTCATTCTTTGAACCCTAATATTTTTCTCCTGCCAGAATATTCATCTACCATGAGCGTCTTCTTCAACCCTAATCTGTTTCTCCGGCCGTTTGTTTTCATCTTCTCAGCCCTAATCTGTTCCTCCGGCCAATTGATTCATCAACGATGACCAACTTATCATTACAGCTAAAAGCAACTGCAGGTTACAATCGATCCAAATTAGCTATATATGCTTTGTATTTATCAATTTAGTTTCTTAATTGACAGTTTTCTTTTTCATGTGGTCATCTACTATTTCCTTCATTGTGTAACTTCTCCTTGAAGATTAAATATAGGTAATCAATTTTCCTCATGTTTTGTTTTTTAATGCAAATATTGCTATGAAGTTTTGTTTTTCAACATTATTGTTTAATAGATTTTATTATCTTTATTTAGGGTTATTTCATCTGTACTTGATTTAAGATTTGAATTCTCATATTTCATCTCAGATGTTACGATTTGAACAAGATCTGCTTAAGTTTCTGGCCACTTCGGATTCTCGCTTGTGGATCGATTTTCGGGCTTCAAATTTAGTAATTTTAATTTTCCAAATTCAAATGTAGCGTTTGATATTCAAGTAGATTTGGAAATTAAAATCTTTTGTAATTTTTGGTAATACGCTGATCAATTAGTTATATATTGAATAGAAATTCACCAAATCATTGATAATTAGGATTTTGATTTGTCTATGATTATGACCCGTTAGAAATTCACCTTATCATATATAGTTTGTTTAACTATAAATTCATTATATTTAGAATTAAGTATAACTAGGATGTTTCGTTTTTCTGCATGTCTAATTTTTGGTATTTTCAAAAGTCAAGCTCTAGATTTTGATTAGAAATTAAATGTTGTATTTATAGGGTCTTCTTTTATTTATTTATAAGCTGTTTTTTCTCCATGTCTAATTTTTAGTAGTTCCAAAAATCAATTTATGGATTTTGATTAGAAATTATATGCTGTATTTATAGGTTTTTATTTTTTTCAATTAATATTACAAAATCTGTTACTAATATGTGTTTTTTATTTTTTTCTGGTATAATGGTTCATTTATGTTATATTATTTTTATTTACTACATTGTTTATTGATAAAGTATTTTCTTTTTATATTATAGGCATAGTTTAACATCTTTTGTAATATCTAATGATAAAAAACTTATATCAAATATTAGTGTAGATTAAATATGTTGTTTATATTTTATATTGCTTGTTGATATCTTTTCCACCCGTGTGTAACACGGGTTATTATCCTAGTTAATATTAAATAACTAATAACAATTAACAAATAAACCAACGCTTATGTTGCTGAATTGCTGACAGTAGATAACAAAGTAAAAAAGAAAAGCATTGGGATCAAACAGACTCACTTCTCAATGCATCTCCACATTACCATTTAAAAAAATTATAAAAAAATAAAAAAACACATGATAATATCTTAACAAATGAAGAAAATAGAGGCCGCAAAGGCACACCACCATTCCCAAAGTCTGAATCCTATATAATAATAATAATATTATTAGAACACTACTCACATGACAACCTTTTAAAACTCCAACAACTAATGTTGAATATTGAGTATCAACACAGTCAAAGATCCCATCCACAACAACACATGAACCATATAAATAAACATGGATGTACTTCATTACTTCATGTGTTAAAACTTAAAAAACAAACAAAATCTTCAATCATGAACCTTAAATCAAACATGGTTTCTCTCATTTTTGTTGTCATGATGCTGCTAATGATTATTGGTTTATGCTTGATTGGAGTTGAAGGAAGACTAATGCCAAAAAGTGCAAGTTCAGGTTCTTTAAAATCACAAACATTAAAAGGTTTGCAAGATGGAGCAAATGAGTCTACTGAGAAGCTGAAACCAAGCTTTAGAAGAATACCTCCAAGCAAATTTAATCCAATCCAGAACAGGTAGAATCATAGAAGAAGTCTTGGACTCGAGTGACGCACCTAGATTTTCAGTTTTGTATGTTTGGTTAAAATTTTTAAAGATTCTAGCTTTGTTGATCTTGAAGTAGTTCGTTTCGATATGAATGTGACGGGCAGTTTAGAATGTGAATAGTCTGTTACAATTTCATATAGTATAACTTAGTAAAGTAAGTTAACATAAATTCATTAGTGTTGAGTCCCTCTACTAGAGGTCCCAGTGGATTTTTCTGATAACAGGTTCTCATGATTTCCAAAATATATGTAGGTATATTGGTTTTTATTAATCTCAACTGTTGTCTTTTGGTCACTGCCGGTATTAACTAACTAATTGGCTACTGACGGTCCCAACTTTTAACATATTTGTTCCTAACGGTCCGCGACTAATAGAATCCTAATGCCGTTAGTTTCAGGTCGTCGGAAAAACGTTTTTGGCCGGAAAAGTCAAATTTGTTGCCGGAAAACGCTATTTGAACACCGCAACCACCGACAATTGACTCACCACCAACCAGCTACCACTGCTTGAGCACCATCAACCGATTCCGATGATGGTTTTAGGGTTTCCTGCGACCTCAATAATTGGGGCTTTTACTAGAAAAAAGTTCTTAAAGGTCCGATACAAAGTTACCAAGATGTTTGGGACGAAAATGTTGAGTTTTTGGGAAAAATTGAGTTTTCAATCCAAAAACGTTTTTCCGACGACCTGAAACTAACGACGCTAGAATTCTGTTAATCGCAGACCATTAGGAACAAATGCGTTAAAAGTTGGGACCGCAGCAGCCAATTCGTTAGTTTGGACCGGTAGTGACCAAAAGATGTCAGCTGAAATTAATAAAAACTAACATACCAAATATGTATAGTCTAAGAAGGAATATAGCGAAATTTTGAAATATGACGACAATGCCCTTTTAGTCTTCAAAACCAGTATAAAGCAAAAATAAAATTAAGAAACAAATTTTAAATTTCTGCTAAATAAACATTGTTTCCTTCATTTCATAACCAAACATTATTACAGAGAATATTTGACAATGTGGGATTACAATAAGTGAGCAAAGTGAACAAAAGACCAATATATACAAAACTAACTTTGAGTTTTTACGTTGTGTAGACAGTTTTCGGCCTTCCGCTTAGTATTTTTCGCTTTCCAACAACTTGTGTAGTTTTTGTTTTCTCACGGTGAACTCCAAGTTTTCGCATAATACTTGTAGTTTTCGCTCGCTTTTTGATTACTAATTTTTGTTTTTTCACTCCTTTCGCACAACATTTGTTTTTTAATCATCCGTATTTGTTTTCGATTCCCAATGGACTTTACACTTGCTTTTTTTTTATCTTTTATTTTAATGTGCTTTTGTATACATGTTGTGTGAAATTGACCCACCGCAAAACACAGATGATTACCCGTTAGTTATTTTATTAAAAACATGAAAAACATAGCCATTTTAAAAAACATATTCGAGAATAATATCGAAAGGAGTGAAAAATATAGAAACTAGTTATTTAAGTAAATAAAAACTATTCAAATAATTAAAAAATATAAAGTAGGATCAGGTTCATTCGTATAAACCGGGTTATACAAGGCCCAATAGTGATAAGTTTTATCCTAAATTTGAACTATGATGCTCATATTTTAATATGTAGATTCTAGAACACTCACGTCCTTATTAGTACGAAATGCTATCAAATTCGGTCATGCATATACCTTTTTCTTTTCAAAGATTTCTCTATACATAAGACGAAAGACTACAAGAAATCTAAATTACCCCTTGAAGTTTAGATCTTTACCAAATTGCCCATTGAGAATTTTCGTACTACTGTTATACTTTTCGTATTCGTCATCAATGGCGAAGGTTGCTTAGACCCGGCCCCCCTGTTTTTTTACGCGATAGAGTAAATTTATCCGTTTTCGTCTGAAATTTTTTATACGCAGTGTAAATTTAACTGTTTTCGGCTGAAAATTTTAATACGTAGGGTAAAATTTAGTCTTTTTTGGCAGAAATTTTTTATACATAGTGTAAATTTAGTCGTTTTCGGCCGAATATTTGCGCATGGCCCTCTTCGTTTATGAAATTTTGTATACATTCTGAGCCCCCCCCGGTTGTCTTATTCCAAGCTTCGCCACTGTTCGTCATTCCAGTCCTTCAAATTGGTATCGCACAGGATCAGCACATAAGATAACAAGATGAGGGTGTGATGTTAACAATGCCTAATCCGAGTGTTGATTCTCATGCAAAATATGGCACAATAGTTTAATTTGTTTTTTTTTTTCCAAATACTGTCTTAAATAAAAATATAAAATTAACAAGATATTAAATATGATTATTTTTTCGTTGATGCCCTCAATGGAAATCTGATTTTATATAGCGGCCACAACACACAAGTAAACCCTAGAAATCCCATAATCACAAATCAAAATGTCAGACAACATACCACTCGAAATCGAAGAGGAAATCATCAAAAGGCTTCCTGTCAAATCGTTGATTCAATTCCGGTCGGTCTCCAAAACATGGAAGTCTCTCATCGGCAGCACAGATTTTATTATTAAGCATTACAACGGCCACCACGCTCAGGTGCATCATCTACTAGTAAAGTATGACTACCCTGATTATGATTATAAGAAAAAATATGTTTCACTTATTGATGATGACACTTTACACCAACAGACATTAGTTTCCCTGACTCTTCCCACGTTGGTTAAGAGGCTGCAAGGCCTGAGATGGTCGGCTGCTCTGACGGCTTGATCTGTTTGTACTGCCGCACTAACTCCTATGGCTATCTGAAGGGTGGTACAGTTGTTCTTTGGAATATTTCAATTAGAAAGGCTATTGCTATTGTTGTGCCTGATGTCATAGGACGTATTTATGGAAGTGCTATAGGTTTTGGGGTTTGTCGTAAGACTAATGACCTTAAGATTGTCAAGGTTACATATGTTGATCGTTACATGACGAAGGGTATGGAAACCGTAGCTTCCAACCCTCCCGAGGTTGAGATTTTTACATTAAGCACTGAGGTTTGGAGAAGGTCGTATGGCAATCTCCCTCGTAAATCAATTCATTTTGTCCTCCATAATGAGGTAATTGTGGGTGGAGTTTTTTATTGGCCTGCTGCCGATAGGGGTCCCGATGATGGAGTGTTTCATTATAATATGATGATTTCATTTGATATGACGAGCGAAGAATTTAGAGAAATAACCTTTCCAGATAGTTTAACAAATATTGTTTGGTCTCTGACCATGTATAAGCTAGGAGAGTCTCTTGTTATGGGAAAAGAAGATGATTTTGAAAATTCAGGTCTCGATGTATGGATGATGGGGGGTGGTGATTTAAAATCGTTTACAAAGCTATTCACTATTACACCAGAAATAGATGCTATAGTAGTGGGATTTCGGAGGAGTGGTGAACCTGTAATTGAAACTTCAAATAGATATGGGCCATATGGCTGTGAACAACTTGCTGTTTACAAGCCCAACTCAAAACGCATAGATAATCTTGATGTATGGTTTTTTCAACGTATCCCTACACGGAAACACTACTTTTGCTTGATCAGCAAGATCTTAAGGTTTATAACAGTGTTTTAAATTAAGTGGAATGTTAAGAACAAAAGGCCTTGGATTGATACAAGCAAAGTATAAAGTTTGAGGTGCAATATAAGATCACCCTCAAGTTTCAAGCTGATCTGGTTTCATAACGTTCATCACTTTATATTTGGTATGCCCTTCATCACCCCGCGTTTTCAGAACTAAATTTATGTTTTTTAAGTTTTGATTTTGAATTGCAATTTCCTGTTGCTTTAAACAGATTAATGCTTGTCTTTCTTGGAAGAAAATTTCCATGAACTTGATTTTAAATCTGTCAGCTACTTTGCTACTATTTGGAAGTTTGAATGGATTCTTGATGATTTTATTATTATTATTATTATTATTTAATCCAATCCAGAACAAGCAGAGTCATAAAAGTTTTGGATCAATGCAGTTATGTGCAGCTTTGATTTAAGTAGCACATCAGATTTTTAGTTTTGTATATTTGGTTAAAAAGATTCTAGCTTTGTTGACCTTGAAGTGGTTCGTTTTCAATTTGAATGTAACTAGCAGTTTAGAAATGTGAAGAGTTTATTAGGCCTTTCAATTATCAATTTAACATAACTTGGTAAAGTAAGTTGACATAAATATTTGAGTTCCTCTAGCAAAGATTGCATGTTCGAATTTAGTCTTTGTTGTATTTCTGGCTTTAGCCAACTTGAAGACCAGTGGTGAAGACTCGTACGTTTTCTGAAAAGAGGTTCTCATAGTTACTAAGAGCCTATCTCTTAATGGTTAAGAGATAGCCTTAAGTCTGAATGGTTAAGAGGTAACATTTTAACCATTAAGAGATTATGAGCCAAGAGGTAGTCTCTTAATGACTGTTAAGTGGCTGCCAAACGGCCCCTAAAATAACTTAGTTAGAAGGAATGGATAAAGGAATATAAAATATGACTAACATGACGATGCTCTTGTAAGTTCAAAACCAATATATATGAAGTAAAGAATAAAATTAGGCAAGCTGAAATAAACTGCAGCGGCCCATTGGGCTTAGGACCCAGCAAAAGCAACATTTTATGCAAAATAACCAAACAAAATAGTCACTTTAATAAAAAAAAAATCAAAATCAAAATAGTCCTTCCTTTTCAGGGACTGTTTACCGTTGAATCGGTCAAACCAAAGTGTGTTTAGTTCACTAAAAGGAAACCTTCTCTAAATCAGTTTCGGAGCCTCTTATCTGGTTAGATTTACATACGTGTTGAATGGAGCCTCTTAATCAGCCAGCCTCTTAATGGCTTAGATGGTGGGTTCGAAACAACCCATGAGCCTACCAAATACTAGTTCTTTTAATTTCAGCCAACTATAAGACGCCACATTAGCTCCGTCAATTGAGATGGCTAAGGCTTAGACGCCGCCTTTTGGCTCAAAAAATCATGAACATTATGGTGTGCCCACCATCCAAACAACCAGAGAGCGACACCTGCTACAAATTAGACATTGATTTTTAGTTGTCTTCAAAAGCGCATGACCGAACCTCTCTTTAAACAAAGCTACTGATTGAAGAAATTGGAAAAGATTGGTTTTGGCGGTAAAACCCATATTGATAAGCTTGGTACATTCGAAGCTCGAGGTAAACGGCTCGTTAAAATAAAAGTAAATAATTAAACTTCTTAAAGTTTACGAACTGATTGTAGACACGAACTTGTTATAAAATGATAGACTTAGATTTTTGGTAGGCGTTACCAAGGAAAAAGACCCTAAAACGAGGCTTTGAGACTCGAAACATGCGAACACAAATGAACTATTTTCAAAACCGAGATACATGCCACTTAAAACTCTTTTTGACGTGAAAAAACTTGATGCATATAGTAGTTTAACTAAACAGCATTCAAGCAATAAGTGCACGTATAACAAATTCTCACTGTAGTTGTATGCACAAGTAAACCACGATTTTCTAGGTTGACTAGCATATATCGTAGTTACAAGTTGGACAAAATCACGAAATAGGTTCCTTTGTACAACTTGCATAACAATAAAGGTGGTAAAAACCAAGGTTACTCATACAGCCCGTGTTTAAAATGTGGCAGATGCTCCTATACGACTCATATGGAACCTTATGAATTAGGTGTAACAGTTTCTCACCTCAAATAAATACAATACAAAATTTGTAGCAATTATAGCGAAAATGAAAACTTGTAAGCTTTTGATAATACGCTAAAAAAGGGTTTTCTGTTATAATATTAGCCCTAACTATAACAAGCTTATAAGAGTAATATACAGTCAGGTCCAGATTCTGGCCTAACGGTCGTTCTGACCAATAATTTTTAAAAATTGACCTCTATAATCAAAGCAGTCGTTCGAATATTGTTCAAATGACATGGCCAATGATTTTCAATTTTTAATTTATTTTTTTTTTTGTCAAAATGGCCGTTTGAGTGTTTTGTAGAATATTGTCATTTGAATTATTCTGGCAAATAATTTTCAATTTTTTTTCCCAAAATGGCCGATTGAGTGTTTTGTGGAATAGTGTCATTTGACGACGTGAAATCAGATGGGGTAGTGTAGCTATGTGATTGGAATAGCGGCAGTGGGGACTTTACAACGGTGTCTGCAGCCGTTGCGGCCGCTCCGAATCGAAGTTCTAGTAGATATGTGATTGGAATAGCGGCAGGAGTGTATAGGGAAAATGTGGATGTTGCAAGTAATAAACAGAACTTGATGTTTTTGGGTGCTGGAAGAAGTACAACGTTTATTACTGCTAATAGAAGTGTTGCCGCCAACAGTACTACGTTTAATTCTGCTACTGTCGGTGAGTGGTATTTAACTAATTATGGTTAAATAGTTATGTTTAGAGGGGTACAAATCGGTTTAAAACTCAAATTCGGTTCAGGTTGAAACCGGTTCTATTTGGTTAATAAAAGTCAAAACCGGTTTATGGCCGGTTTCGGTTCAGGTTGAAACTTGAAACTGGTTTCTTGACTATGTACGATCGGTTTTGGTTCGGGTTTTGATCAGTTTCGGTTCGGGATTTGACCGGTTTTTGCTGGTATCGGTTCGGTTAACCGGGTTGGAACAGGTTTTGGGGGAGAAAATTACAAACCGGTTCCGAACCTACGGTTTTACTCGGTTCCAAACTGGTTTCTGCTAATCGGTTTCGGTTCGAATTCCGGGTCGATTCGGTTAACCGATTTATTTGCCCGCCTCTAGTTATGTTTACAAAATATAATTAATAGCAATGTTTTAAGAACCAGGGTTTAATTAACTTATTATATTGGATTGGGCCAAAAAATGGTTCAGCAGGTGAACCGGTAATTTTTGAAAGTTATGGGTTAAAGGTAATTTTTGAAAATTATGGGTCGCAAAATATAAAAAATCTTTTGGGCTTAACACCGATATTTTAGGGTGGAAAAAAAACCGTTAGTTCGATATTCTAACAAACAGTCCAAAAATACCATACCTGGTTAAAAATATCAGCTTGATATGTGAAATCCAGTATTACCAATTCAGCCGGTTGATATTTTTTATATCAATGATTAAGAGTAATTTGGAATTTTTTTTGGATTGGTTTGCTACGCTAGTGAACTTGGACAGTTGGATGGATACATCGAATCTTTGAAAATGTTTGCTACTTTGACTAACAAATCACATCAAGTTTTGCATAATAAATCGTTCTCGATTAATATTGCAAAGTAGATATTTGTCAGCAGTTATGGTGCTTCCATCAAATCCGACGGATTAGAATGACTATTTTAGGTATTATGTTAAAATCATGAGTAAAGTTGAAAGACGGTTGTTAAAATGTTTATTTTAAAGATTTCCCCTTAATATAAACATTAAATAATTCGTAATATAAAGTAACTTAGATATATTATTTATTGATAGTTAAATGAATAAATTGCATATGTTATGTTTAAGTTGATGTGATTTTGCAAGATTTCATTTCTTTATCCAAGTTGTTTGACACGTCATCAAATAAGTTTGCTTACTAGGACATGTGTTTTAGCAAAGCCCTGTCACTCCAACAGCTGGGACACAAAACATGACATGAAAGGAGCAGATGTGAGGCTGGTAGTGGGTGTCGGTGGTTGTTATTTAATTTTTATTTATTATTAATTAATAACATGACTAACAATTTTTCCATTACATTTCACATTTTATCTCACTACATCACATGTTTTGATGTGAAATGCTAAGCCCACGATTGCTTATGTGATGTATACGTAGCGTTTACGTGGTCATTCCACACCTCCCGTAATACGTAGCCAGCTTATACTAGCCACACAAACATATTCTTCGACTTCACTCCTATTAGTCGCAAACTAACTAGTTACATAGTAAGTTAGCATAACTCTAAACCACCTATGAAAATCCAAAATTCCAAAGTAGTCAATTTGAATGAAGCAAATCTATTATATAAAAATGTTTTTTTTCATTATGCATTTAAACCTTGACAAAGATTTCATTTTCTCTATAAATATTTTACTCATATTGTTAAAACATCGTTATTGACACTAATCTCACACCTAATCATGTCTATATGTAGCCGCGGTGGGCTCTGGATTCCTAGCCCGCGATATAACCTTTCAAAACACAGCAGGACCGAACGGGCAACAAGCAGTGGCCCTACGAGTCGGATCAGATCTCTCAGCATTCTACCGATGTGGTATGATAGCATACCAAGACACTCTTTATGTCCACTCAAACCGTCAGTTTTATGTCAACTGTTACATAGCTGGCACAGTTGACTTCATTTTCGGCAATGCTGCAGCCGTTTTGCAAAATTGTGACATCCGTGCCCGTAGACCAAACCCAAGGCAAAGGAACATGGTCACGGCCCAAGGCCGAAGCGACCCAAACCAAAACACGGGGATTGTGATTCAAAGATCAACAATTGGAGCCACTTCCGATTTACAAGCGGTGCAAGCAAACTTTTCGTCGTACCTAGGGCGTCCTTGGCGTAACTTTTCGAGAACTGTTGTGATGCAAACGGATATAAGTGATGTAATAAACCCCGCGGGATGGTTCCCATGGGATGGGGATTTTGCGCTTGCTACATTGTATTATGGTGAGTATCAAAATACTGGGGTGGGGGCGAATACGACTAGCAGAGTGACGTGGCCCGGGTACCGGGTGATTACGAATGTTTCAGAAGCTCAAGGATTTACCGTTGGGAATTTTATTTTCGGTGGTGATTGGTTAGGGAGTACAGGTTTTCCTTTCACTCTTGGGTTGTGATGTTGTGTATGTCAAATAATTGTTGTTACATTGTGATAATAAACATTTGACATTAATTCATGGATTATTGTTAAGTATTTAAAGTGTGTTGTGTGTGTAGGAAAATGTTTTTTGCCCCCATCTTGTGTGTTGAATGGAGCCTCTTAATCAGCCAGCCTCTTAATGGCTTAGATGGTGGGTTCGAAACAACCCATGAGCCTACCAAATACTAGTTCTTTTAATTTCAGCCAACTTTAAGACGCCACATTAGCTCCGTCAATTGAGATGGCTAAGGCTTAGACGCCGCCTTTTGGCTCAAAAAATCATGAACATTATGGTGTGCCCACCATCCAAACAACCAGAGAGCGACACCTGCTACAAATTAGACATTGATTTTTAGTTGTCTTCAAAAGCGCATGACCGAACCTCTCTTTAAACAAAGCTACTGATTGAAGAAATTGGAAAAGATTGGTTTTGGCGGTAAAACCCATATTGATAAGCTTGGTACATTCGAAGCTCGAGGTAAACGGCTCGTTAAAATAAAAGTAAATAATTAAACTTCTTAAGGTTTACGAACTGATTGTAGACACGAACTTGTTATAAAATGATAGACTTAGATTTTTGGTAGGCGTTACCAAGGAAAAAGACCCTAAAACGAGGCTTTGAGACTCGAAACATGCGAACACAAATGAACTATTTTCAAAACCGAGATACATGCCACTTAAAACTCTTTTTGACGTGAAAAAACTTGATGCATATAGTAGTTTAACTAAACAGCATTCAAGCAATAAGTGCACGCATAACAAATTCTCACTGTAGTTGTATGCACAAGTAAACCACGATTTTCTAGGTTGACTAGCATATATCGTAGTTACAAGTTGGACAAAATCACGAAATAGGTTCCTTTGTACAACTTGCATAACATTAAAGGTGGTAAAAACCAAGGTTACTCATACAGCCCGTGTTTAAAATGTGGCAGATGCTCCTATACGACTCATATGGAACCTTATGAATTAGGTGTAACAGTTTCTCACCTCAAATAAATACAATACAAAATTTGTAGCAATTATAGCGAAAATGAAAACTTGTAAGCTTTTGATAATACGATAAAAAAGGGTTTTCTGTTATAATATTAGCCCTAACTATAACAAGCTTATAAGAGTAATATATGAGACTTGGAGTTAACAAGAAACAATGGAATAAGGAAAATATAAGAATATAAACTTTTACTAATGCATTAAATCTATCAAGATACATGGTATTTATAATATCAAAAGAACTGTTCTATATACTATTGGGAGGAGGGGACAAGAGTTAATAATTGATGACAATAATGAAAATGTGTCATACACAAAAAAGTGTCGGTGTTGGTGACAATAATGAAAATGTGTCATACACACAAAAGTGTCGGTGTTCATAACATTTTCATATTTTTCAATGACTCAAATTATTGTGGCAATGAGAAGCCACACAAAAAACATGCCCAAATGCAAATATCCATCAATGCAAACAACCAAAAACCATTAGCTCCTATTACTATTCACGAGTACCCACACAAATTCATTCACTCCTTAGGCTCCACCACACACAAAATTAGCAATGTTCAAGCAACTCTTCTCCGGAGTAATGCCGGATTCCAGCAAGAAGAAAAAGATCTTCTTAACAGTTTTTGCTACATTCCTACTTATCGCACTTATCGCGGCTGTTATCAGCATTGTGGCTGGAGTTAATAACTCCAAGTCCTCTAGCTCTACGTACGACAACTTAAGAGCATCAACTGCTCACACCATTGTGAAATCATCATGTAGTGTCACTCTCCACCCCGAATTATGCTACACCACGCTTTCTAGCGACCCTGATATTACTGAAAAGGTCAAAACGTCGAAAGATTTCATTGAACTAGCTATTAATAAAACAAAAGAGAGAGTCCAAACAAACCACTTGATAATAAAGGGTCTTACAGCTAGGACGAATCTCACGAAACGTGGGAAAATCGCTCTTCATGATTGTCTGGAGATGGTGTCCGAAACATTGGAAGAGCTCGACGAAGTCATAGGTTACCTTAAGGCATATCCTACGAAAAAAGGAACTCGCCGACATGTTGAGGACATAATTACTCTTATGAGCACCACTATAACCAACCAGGTAAGTACAAAAATAATACCCATGACCTATTGGTCTAGCAATTTGGTTTTATTTTTTTGTAAAAAACTAAACTTATGGTTCGGTTTTAGTTTTGCATGTAATAAAAAACCAAAAAACGGAACCGAACCTGATTTATAAATTTTCATTTTTACTTTTTTTAAATAATTTATAAGAATTTAATAAACGTGCAAGTCAAATATTTTATTCCACATGTAAAATAATAAATTAGTTATTAAACTAATAACAAAATGATTTAGACACAAATTCTTTATTTCCAGTGCAAAATTTTCAAGCTCAAATGACAAAACCAGAAAAATCAAAACTGAACTGAACTCAAACCAAAACCGAACGGTTTTAAAATTTTGGTTTTGTATTAATCGAAAACTGACCCAAACTGAACTGTGCACACCCTTAAACGGCGGTTCCAATCCTAGCAAGGTTATGGGATTTCGGGGCGAAAAATTTGCTGTTAGTAAAAAAAACAAAAAAAAATAAATAATATCATAATTATTTTTTTTCCATTCTTTGCTAACCAATTCTATTATCAGGAAACATGCATTGATGGATTCTCCCATGACAAACACGAAAGGACCCTGCGCGAATCAATAATTGACGGTGAGACCAATGCCGGGAAGATGTGCAGCAATTCTTTGGCCTTGATAAAAAACTTGACTGATACAGACAATGCAGACCAATTCAAGACAAAAACAAGAAAATTAATGAATGAAAACAATGCTGAAAACTGGCCCGAGTGGTTGTCCGCAGGCGATAGAAGATTGTTGCAGTCTGGGACTGTGAAACCTGATGTGACTGTGGCTGCGGACGGTAGTGGCAACTTTAGAACGATTTCTGCAGCCGTTGCGGCTGCTCCAACTAGAAGCTCAAAACGACATGTTATTGGAATAGCGGCAGGGGTGTACCGAGAAAACGTTGAGGTCCCGAGTAATAAGTGGAACTTGATGTTTTTGGGTGCTGGACAAAGTAGAACGATTGTCACGGCAAGCAGAAGCGTTGCGGGCGGTAGTACCACCTTCAATTCGGCTACTGTTGGTCAGTAGTTGCTTAGCGTATAGCCATCTGGCATTTAATCCTACACTGTTTAAAACAAAAGTTTATCAAGTTTGACTGTCTAGGTTAGAATGGTGATTCAGAACTTCAGATTCTGGCCAAATGCCGTTTTAAACTATAATATTCAAAGTTTGACTCCTTTTATGTCAGAACGGCAGTCCGGATATTGTTTAGATGGTTGTTCTGACCAATAATTTTCAAAGTTTGATTTTTTTTTTATTATTTTTTGGCAACACAACCGTCTAACTTTACGATGTGAAATCAAATAATTTTCAAAGTTTGACTTTTTTTTTCTTTCGAAATGACTATCTGATTGTTTTGTAGATTGCCTGACTTTTATGGTCAAAACAACCGTCTGTGGATGATGTAGACATGCAGCTATAACACAACCCATATGCTTAAACGTTATTTATTAATCATAATTTTCAAAGTCTAACTCCCATATGGCCAGAAACGTCATCCAGACATTTTTCAGACGGTTACTCTAACCAATAATTTTCAATGTTTGACTTCTTTTTTCTTTTCTAGTTTTTTTGGTCAAAACGATCGTCTGCATTTTTTACATGAAATTAGATAATTTTCAAAGTATGATGTTGTTTTGTCAAAACGCTCGTCTGGGTGTTTTGTGGAACGTCCAACATTTTTTTGTTAAAATGATCGATTATGGTCAGAAAGGTCATCCGGACATTTTTTAGATGGTTATTCTAACCAATAATTTTCAAAGTTTGACTTTTTCTTTTCTTTTCTTTTCTTTCTTTTTTTTTTTTTTGTCAAAACGATGGTCTGAATTTTTTTATATGAAATTAGATAAGTTTCAAATTTTTTTTTTTTGTTTTGTGTCAAAACGCTCGTTTGAGTGTTTTGTGGAATGTCCAGCATTTTTTTTGTTATAATGATCGTTTAAGTTTGATTTTTTTAATTTTTAAAGCAACCTTATGCTTGAACATTTTATATTTTTTATCAACCATAATAAGAAATGAAACATTGAAACCAAATAAAATGATTTCTAATTTAGTTAGCAATGATTTTTCTATTCTACATTTATATCTTGATTGATGAAGCATCATTGTCATACTAATGTCACACTTATTTATATGTACAAGCAGCTGTTGTGGGTGAGGGATTCCTAGCACGTGACATAACCTTTGAAAACAAAGCAGGACCATCGGGCCAACAAGCGGTGGCCCTACGGGTCGGGTCAGACAAGTCATCATTCTACCGATGTGGCATGATAGCATACCAAGACACCCTTTATGTCCACACCAACCGTCAGTTTTATGTCAACTGTTACATAGCCGGCACAGTTGACTTCATTTTCGGCAATGCTGCAGCCGTTTTGCAAGATTGCGACATCCATGCCCGCAAACCCGGGCCAAAACAAAAGAACATGGTCACAGCCCAAGGCCGAACCGACCCAAACCAAAACACTGGGATTGTGATTCAAAAATCAAGAATTGGAGCCACGTCGGATTTAAAACCGGTACAAAAAGACTTTCCAACGTACCTAGGGCGGCCGTGGAAGGAATATTCGAGAACGGTTGTAATGCAAACGACAATAAGTGATGTGATACATCCGGAAGGATGGTTTCCTTGGGACGGGAACTTTGCGATTAATACATTGTATTATGGCGAGTATCAGAACAACGGGGCTGGGGCAGATACGTCAAAAAGAGTGAAGTGGAAGGGGTTCAAGGTGATTACTAGTGCTTCGGAAGCTCGAGGTTTTACCCCCGGAAGCTTTATTGACGGTGGTAGTTGGTTAAAGAACACGGGTTTTCCTTACTCTCTCGGGTTGTAGCGTGTAACATTTTCGTTGGTGTCGAATAAATTGTTTGAATTATTGTGACATTCTGCTAATAAGCATTTGACATTAATTGATGGTTTATTGTTGAGTGCAGTATGTATATAGACTCTTTTCCAGGGGCGTTTCTGATTTGGGTGGGGTGGGGGTGGGGGGTTGATGGTCCCAGGTCCGATCTCCTAGATAGGCCCGAAAATCGTAAAAAAGAAAAACTATATATTTATATATATATGTATATTTAAAAAAAACTGTATTTTTAATAAAAGAAACAACACCAACCCATTTTTAATAAAAGAAATCAAAATTACTATTATATTATTTTTTTTTTAATTTAGGTTATCGAATTTATATTTTATACTTAAGGTTTATATTTTTACTGGCCTTTGATTCGAAATATTTTAACAATTCTCGGATGGCCATGCTCCTTTCTTGTGGGCTCCTGCCAATTTATTGAAGCCCGTAACTTTGTATCACATCAGCCCCGAATAAATATTAGTAAATGCGACCTAACACACATTTGTTTTTTATGTCATCCACTCCCACAATAAATATCGGACCAGTTCGGTTCATTTTATTATATATATTGTATAGTATAAAAGATAACTTTGAAGTCTCAGGGCCTTATATTGGGTCACTTGACAGCACTTTAGTGGTTGCAGACATTTTTTTTTTTGGTTTCTTTGTTTAGCTATTGTACAGCAAGGAATACGACGTAAATTGACCGAATGTCAATTTTGTTTTTTTAGTTTCAGTACTATAACGAATGTTATGGAAGACAGCAATACGTATACGAATAACGTCAGATCTATCGATGATGCGATCAAAGACTCGTAATTTCAATATCCGTGTAATGCAAGAAGCTTCGCAACAAAAGAGTATATGTATATCCGAGGTAAAACTGAGCAAACAAAATAGATGAACAAAGAGAACGCTATAGGATTTTAAAATTGAAATCAAATATTGTCGGAAAAGTAAAACAAAAACATATAATATTAAGCACACCAGCACAAAAATGCAAGTATATTTTTATAATCTTCCTCGATTCATGCAATGACTTAGATAGTTAAGGTAAGTAAGGTATCATATCTATGAGATCAAAAGAAGAGTGGTTCGGTTTGTTGATTTCTGTTAAAAAAAAGTTGTTCTGCTCGTTTATTTTTGTTAAAAAAGTTGTTCAGTTCGTTTAGTTTTGTTAAAAAAATTTGCTTGGTTCGTTAATTTTTGTTAAAAAAATTGGTTCAATTCGCTTTCTTTTTGTTAAAAAAAAGTGGTTCGATTCGTTTATTTTTGTTAGAAAAGTAGTTCCGTTCATTTATTTTGGTTAGAATATTTTAATTTTAATTTAAAATTATTTTTTTACCACATAAGCAGTTCATATCACTATTTTTGTCACATCATCGTACACATCATCATCCACGCCATAAAAAAACTAACGAGACCCAACCCAGTTAATGAAAAGCTCGTTGGCGGCCAATAGGTTGAAACGTAGAACTATTGTGGTACATTTTTAAAGTTTGGCTTAACACTGTCAATAAGACAAAGTTTGAATTATTAAAATCCGATATCCTTGTAGAATAAAAATTCAAAGTATTTATTACAAGGACATACATATAATTAATGTTTTACTCCTCAAATAATATTCATAATTTGAAAATTATTTGCAGGCTTAATACAAAAATCTGTAGGAATTATTGTGACAATGAAAAGTTGTAAGCTTATGATAATAAGTTAAAAGCATTATTGTTGTTATGGATATTTTTCAATGATTCTAACTATAGTAGGTACAAGATGATCCACATATAATAAAACATGTACAACTACATATATACATAAAAAATGCAAACAGCCAAACACCAACTATTGATCACAATATCTCCTACAAATCCATTCAAGCAATGATCAAGCAACTCTTCCTTGGAGTAATGCCGGATTCCGTCACGAAAAAATATATATTCTTCATAGTTTTGGCTTCAATCCTGCTTATTGCGGCTGCTACATCCGATAACATAAGAGAATCAGCGACTCACGACATCGTGAAATCATCGTGTAGTGTCACCCTCCATCCGGAATTATGCTACTCCACGCTTTCCAGCGTCCCTGATATTACTGGAAAACTTAAAACGTCTAAAGATGTGGTCGAACTGGCTATTAATCAAACGAAAGATAGGATCCAAAAGAATCATTTGATCATAAAGAATCTTACGGCTAGGACGAATCTCACGACACGTGGGAAAATCGCTCTGCAGGATTGTTTGGAGATGGTAGCTGATACATTGGAAGAGCTCGACGAAGTCATAGGTCACCTGAAAACATATCATAGGAAAAATGGAAATCGTCGGCTTGTTGATGACATAATTACTCTTATGAGCACTACTATAACCAACCAGGTAAATACCCAAAGGGTTAGCTACTAACATACCGTCAGACATCTAATCCCACATCGTTCAAATGGCCGTCTGGATAGAGGTCAAACGGTCGTTTTGACCAAAGGTTTTCAGTTTTCAAGCTTGACCGTCTATAGTCAGATCCAGATTCTAACCAAACGGTTGTTCTGACCAATAATTTTTAAAATTTGACCGTCTGGATAGAGGTCAAAACGGTCGTTTTGACCAAAGGTTTTCATTTTTCAAGCTTGACCGTCTACAGTCAGGTCCAGAATCTGACCAATCGGTCGTTCTGACCAATAATTTTTAAAATTTGACCGTCTGGGTAGAGGTCAAACGGTCGTATTGACCAAAGGTTTTCAATTCTCAAGTTTGATCGTCTACAGTCAGGTCCAGATTCTGGCCTAACGGTCGTTCTGACCAATAATTTTTAAAAATTGACCTCTATAATCAAAGCAGTCGTTCGAATATTGTTCAAATGACATGGCCAATGATTTTCAATTTTTAATTTATTTTTTTTTTTGTCAAAATGGCCGTTTGAGTGTTTTGTAGAATATTGTCATTTGAATTATTCTGGCAAATAATTTTCAATTTTTTTTCCCAAAATGGCCGATTGAGTGTTTTGTGGAATAGTGTCATTTGACGACGTGAAATCAGATGGGGTAGTGTAGCTATGTGATTGGAATAGCGGCAGTGGGGACTTTACAACGGTGTCTGCAGCCGTTGCGGCCGCTCCGAATCGAAGTTCTAGTAGATATGTGATTGGAATAGCGGCAGGAGTGTATAGGGAAAATGTGGATGTTGCAAGTAATAAACAGAACTTGATGTTTTTGGGTGCTGGAAGAAGTACAACGTTTATTACTGCTAATAGAAGTGTTGCCGCCAACAGTACTACGTTTAATTCTGCTACTGTCGGTGAGTGGTATTTAACTAATTATGGTTAAATAGTTATGTTTAGAGGGGTACAAATCGGTTTAAAACTCAAATTCGGTTCAGGTTGAAACCGGTTCTATTTGGTTAATAAAAGTCAAAACCGGTTTATGGCCGGTTTCGGTTCAGGTTGAAACTTGAAACTGGTTTCTTGACTATGTACGATCGGTTTTGGTTCGGGTTTTGATCAGTTTCGGTTCGGGATTTGACCGGTTTTTGCTGGTATCGGTTCGGTTAACCGGGTTGGAACAGGTTTTGGGGGAGAAAATTACAAACCGGTTCCGAACCTACGGTTTTACTCGGTTCCAAACTGGTTTCTGCTAATCGGTTTCGGTTCGAATTCCGGGTCGATTCGGTTAACCGATTTATTTGCCCGCCTCTAGTTATGTTTACAAAATATAATTAATAGCAATGTTTTAAGAACCAGGGTTTAATTAACTTATTATATTGGATTGGGCCAAAAAATGGTTCAGCAGGTGAACCGGTAATTTTTGAAAGTTATGGGTTAAAGGTAATTTTTGAAAATTATGGGTCGCAAAATATAAAAAATCTTTTGGGCTTAACACCGATATTTTAGGGTGGAAAAAAAACCGTTAGTTCGATATTCTAACAAACAGTCCAAAAATACCATACCTGGTTAAAAATATCAGCTTGATATGTGAAATCCAGTATTACCAATTCAGCCGGTTGATATTTTTTATATCAATGATTAAGAGTAATTTGGAATTTTTTTTGGATTGGTTTGCTACGCTAGTGAACTTGGACAGTTGGATGGATACATCGAATCTTTGAAAATGTTTGCTACTTTGACTAACAAATCACATCAAGTTTTGCATAATAAATCGTTCTCGATTAATATTGCAAAGTAGATATTTGTCAGCAGTTATGGTGCTTCCATCAAATCCGACGGATTAGAATGACTATTTTAGGTATTATGTTAAAATCATGAGTAAAGTTGAAAGACGGTTGTTAAAATGTTTATTTTAAAGATTTCCCCTTAATATAAACATTAAATAATTCGTAATATAAAGTAACTTAGATATATTATTTATTGATAGTTAAATGAATAAATTGCATATGTTATGTTTAAGTTGATGTGATTTTGCAAGATTTCATTTCTTTATCCAAGTTGTTTGACACGTCATCAAATAAGTTTGCTTACTAGGACATGTGTTTTAGCAAAGCCCTGTCACTCCAACAGCTGGGACACAAAACATGACATGAAAGGAGCAGATGTGAGGCTGGTAGTGGGTGTCGGTGGTTGTTATTTAATTTTTATTTATTATTAATTAATAACATGACTAACAATTTTTCCATTACATTTCACATTTTATCTCACTACATCACATGTTTTGATGTGAAATGCTAAGCCCACGATTGCTTATGTGATGTATACGTAGCGTTTACGTGGTCATTCCACACCTCCCGTAATACGTAGCCAGCTTATACTAGCCACACAAACATATTCTTCGACTTCACTCCTATTAGTCGCAAACTAACTAGTTACATAGTAAGTTAGCATAACTCTAAACCACCTATGAAAATCCAAAATTCCAAAGTAGTCAATTTGAATGAAGCAAATCTATTATATAAAAATGTTTTTTTTTCATTATGCATTTAAACCTTGACAAAGATTTCATTTTCTCTATAAATATTTTACTCATATTGTTAAAACATCGTTATTGACACTAATCTCACACCTAATCATGTCTATATGTAGCCGCGGTGGGCTCTGGATTCCTAGCCCGCGATATAACCTTTCAAAACACAGCAGGACCGAACGGGCAACAAGCAGTGGCCCTACGAGTCGGATCAGATCTCTCAGCATTCTACCGATGTGGTATGATAGCATACCAAGACACTCTTTATGTCCACTCAAACCGTCAGTTTTATGTCAACTGTTACATAGCTGGCACAGTTGACTTCATTTTCGGCAATGCTGCAGCCGTTTTGCAAAATTGTGACATCCGTGCCCGTAGACCAAACCCAAGGCAAAGGAACATGGTCACGGCCCAAGGCCGAAGCGACCCAAACCAAAACACGGGGATTGTGATTCAAAGATCAACAATTGGAGCCACTTCCGATTTACAAGCGGTGCAAGCAAACTTTTCGTCGTACCTAGGGCGTCCTTGGCGTAACTTTTCGAGAACTGTTGTGATGCAAACGGATATAAGTGATGTAATAAACCCCGCGGGATGGTTCCCATGGGATGGGGATTTTGCGCTTGCTACATTGTATTATGGTGAGTATCAAAATACTGGGGTGGGGGCGAATACGACTAGCAGAGTGACGTGGCCCGGGTACCGGGTGATTACGAATGTTTCAGAAGCTCAAGGATTTACCGTTGGGAATTTTATTTTCGGTGGTGATTGGTTAGGGAGTACAGGTTTTCCTTTCACTCTTGGGTTGTGATGTTGTGTATGTCAAATAATTGTTGTTACATTGTGATAATAAACATTTGACATTAATTCATGGATTATTGTTAAGTATTTAAAGTGTGTTGTGTGTGTAGGAAAATGTTTTTTGCCCCCATCTTGTGTGTTGAATGGAGCCTCTTAATCAGCCAGCCTCTTAATGGCTTAGATGGTGGGTTCGAAACAACCCATGAGCCTACCAAATACTAGTTCTTTTAATTTCAGCCAACTTTAAGACGCCACATTAGCTCCGTCAATTGAGATGGCTAAGGCTTAGACGCCGCCTTTTGGCTCAAAAAATCATGAACATTATGGTGTGCCCACCATCCAAACAACCAGAGAGCGACACCTGCTACAAATTAGACATTGATTTTTAGTTGTCTTCAAAAGCGCATGACCGAACCTCTCTTTAAACAAAGCTACTGATTGAAGAAATTGGAAAAGATTGGTTTTGGCGGTAAAACCCATATTGATAAGCTTGGTACATTCGAAGCTCGAGGTAAACGGCTCGTTAAAATAAAAGTAAATAATTAAACTTCTTAAGGTTTACGAACTGATTGTAGACACGAACTTGTTATAAAATGATAGACTTAGATTTTTGGTAGGCGTTACCAAGGAAAAAGACCCTAAAACGAGGCTTTGAGACTCGAAACATGCGAACACAAATGAACTATTTTCAAAACCGAGATACATGCCACTTAAAACTCTTTTTGACGTGAAAAAACTTGATGCATATAGTAGTTTAACTAAACAGCATTCAAGCAATAAGTGCACGCATAACAAATTCTCACTGTAGTTGTATGCACAAGTAAACCACGATTTTCTAGGTTGACTAGCATATATCGTAGTTACAAGTTGGACAAAATCACGAAATAGGTTCCTTTGTACAACTTGCATAACATTAAAGGTGGTAAAAACCAAGGTTACTCATACAGCCCGTGTTTAAAATGTGGCAGATGCTCCTATACGACTCATATGGAACCTTATGAATTAGGTGTAACAGTTTCTCACCTCAAATAAATACAATACAAAATTTGTAGCAATTATAGCGAAAATGAAAACTTGTAAGCTTTTGATAATACGATAAAAAAGGGTTTTCTGTTATAATATTAGCCCTAACTATAACAAGCTTATAAGAGTAATATATGAGACTTGGAGTTAACAAGAAACAATGGAATAAGGAAAATATAAGAATATAAACTTTTACTAATGCATTAAATCTATCAAGATACATGGTATTTATAATATCAAAAGAACTGTTCTATATACTATTGGGAGGAGGGGACAAGAGTTAATAATTGATGACAATAATGAAAATGTGTCATACACAAAAAAGTGTCGGTGTTGGTGACAATAATGAAAATGTGTCATACACACAAAAGTGTCGGTGTTCATAACATTTTCATATTTTTCAATGACTCAAATTATTGTGGCAATGAGAAGCCACACAAAAAACATGCCCAAATGCAAATATCCATCAATGCAAACAACCAAAAACCATTAGCTCCTATTACTATTCACGAGTACCCACACAAATTCATTCACTCCTTAGGCTCCACCACACACAAAATTAGCAATGTTCAAGCAACTCTTCTCCGGAGTAATGCCGGATTCCAGCAAGAAGAAAAAGATCTTCTTAACAGTTTTTGCTACATTCCTACTTATCGCACTTATCGCGGCTGTTATCAGCATTGTGGCTGGAGTTAATAACTCCAAGTCCTCTAGCTCTACGTACGACAACTTAAGAGCATCAACTGCTCACACCATTGTGAAATCATCATGTAGTGTCACTCTCCACCCCGAATTATGCTACACCACGCTTTCTAGCGACCCTGATATTACTGAAAAGGTCAAAACGTCGAAAGATTTCATTGAACTGGCTATTAATAAAACAAAAGAGAGAATCCAAACAAACCACTTGATAATAAAGGGTCTTACAGCTAGGACGAATCTCACGAAACGTGGGAAAATCGCTCTTCATGATTGTCTGGAGATGGTGTCCGAAACATTGGAAGAGCTCGACGAAGTCATAGGTTACCTTAAGGCATATCCTACGAAAAAAGGAACTCGCCGACATGTTGAGGACATAATTACTCTTATGAGCACCACTATAACCAACCAGGTAAGTACAAAAATAATACCCATGACCTATTGGTCTAGCAATTTGGTTTTATTTTTTTGTAAAAAACTAAACTTATGGTTCGGTTTTAGTTTTGCGTGTAATAAAAAACCAAAAAACGGAACCGAACCTGATTTATAAATTTTCATTTTTACTTTTTTTAAATAATTTATAAGAATTTAATAAACGTGCAAGTCAAATATTTTATTCCACATGTAAAATAATAAATTAGTTATTAAACTAATAACAAAATGATTTAGACACAAATTCTTTATTTCCAGTGCAAAATTTTCAAGCTCAAATGACAAAACCAGAAAAATCAAAACTGAACTGAACTCAAACCAAAACCGAACGGTTTTAAAATTTTGGTTTTGTATTAATCGAAAACTGACCCAAACTGAACTGTGCACACCCTTAAACGGCGGTTCCAATCCTAGCAAGGTTATGGGATTTCGGGGCGAAAAATTTGCTGTTAGTAAAAAAAACAAAAAAAATAAATAATATCATAATTATTTTTTTTCCATTCTTTGCTAACCAATTCTATTATCAGGAAACATGCATTGATGGATTCTCCCATGACAAACACGAAAGGACCCTGCGCGAATCAATAATTGACGGTGAGACCAATGCCGGGAAGATGTGCAGCAATTCTTTGGCCTTGATAAAAAACTTGACTGATACAGACAATGCAGACCAATTCAAGACAAAAACAAGAAAATTAATGAATGAAAACAATGCTGAAAACTGGCCCGAGTGGTTGTCCGCAGGCGATAGAAGATTGTTGCAGTCTGGGACTGTGAAACCTGATGTGACTGTGGCTGCGGACGGTAGTGGCAACTTTAGAACGATTTCTGCAGCCGTTGCGGCTGCTCCAACTAGAAGCTCAAAACGACATGTTATTGGAATAGCGGCAGGGGTGTACCGAGAAAACGTTGAGGTCCCGAGTAATAAGTGGAACTTGATGTTTTTGGGTGCTGGACAAAGTAGAACGATTGTCACGGCAAGCAGAAGCGTTGCGGGCGGTAGTACCACCTTCAATTCGGCTACTGTTGGTCAGTAGTTGCTTAGCGTATAGCCATCTGGCATTTAATCCTACACTGTTTAAAACAAAAGTTTATCAAGTTTGACTGTCTAGGTTAGAATGGTGATTCAGAACTTCAGATTCTGGCCAAATGCCGTTTTAAACTATAATATTCAAAGTTTGACTCCTTTTATGTCAGAACGGCAGTCCGGATATTGTTTAGATGGTTGTTCTGACCAATAATTTTCAAAGTTTGATTTTTTTTTTATTATTTTTTGGCAACACAACCGTCTAACTTTACGATGTGAAATCAAATAATTTTCAAAGTTTGACTTTTTTTTTCTTTCGAAATGACTATCTGATTGTTTTGTAGATTGCCTGACTTTTATGGTCAAAACAACCGTCTGTGGATGATGTAGACATGCAGCTATAACACAACCCATATGCTTAAACGTTATTTATTAATCATAATTTTCAAAGTCTAACTCCCATATGGCCAGAAACGTCATCCAGACATTTTTCAGACGGTTACTCTAACCAATAATTTTCAATGTTTGACTTCTTTTTTCTTTTCTAGTTTTTTTGGTCAAAACGATCGTCTGCATTTTTTACATGAAATTAGATAATTTTCAAAGTATGATGTTGTTTTGTCAAAACGCTCGTCTGGGTGTTTTGTGGAACGTCCAACATTTTTTTGTTAAAATGATCGATTATGGTCAGAAAGGTCATCCGGACATTTTTTAGATGGTTATTCTAACCAATAATTTTCAAAGTTTGACTTTTTCTTTTCTTTTCTTTTCTTTCTTTTTTTTTTTTTTGTCAAAACGATGGTCTGAATTTTTTTATATGAAATTAGATAAGTTTCAAATTTTTTTTTTTTGTTTTGTGTCAAAACGCTCGTTTGAGTGTTTTGTGGAATGTCCAGCATTTTTTTTGTTATAATGATCGTTTAAGTTTGATTTTTTTAATTTTTAAAGCAACCTTATGCTTGAACATTTTATATTTTTTATCAACCATAATAAGAAATGAAACATTGAAACCAAATAAAATGATTTCTAATTTAGTTAGCAATGATTTTTCTATTCTACATTTATATCTTGATTGATGAAGCATCATTGTCATACTAATGTCACACTTATTTATATGTACAAGCAGCTGTTGTGGGTGAGGGATTCCTAGCACGTGACATAACCTTTGAAAACAAAGCAGGACCATCGGGCCAACAAGCGGTGGCCCTACGGGTCGGGTCAGACAAGTCATCATTCTACCGATGTGGCATGATAGCATACCAAGACACCCTTTATGTCCACACCAACCGTCAGTTTTATGTCAACTGTTACATAGCCGGCACAGTTGACTTCATTTTCGGCAATGCTGCAGCCGTTTTGCAAGATTGCGACATCCATGCCCGCAAACCCGGGCCAAAACAAAAGAACATGGTCACAGCCCAAGGCCGAACCGACCCAAACCAAAACACTGGGATTGTGATTCAAAAATCAAGAATTGGAGCCACGTCGGATTTAAAACCGGTACAAAAAGACTTTCCAACGTACCTAGGGCGGCCGTGGAAGGAATATTCGAGAACGGTTGTAATGCAAACGACAATAAGTGATGTGATACATCCGGAAGGATGGTTTCCTTGGGACGGGAACTTTGCGATTAATACATTGTATTATGGCGAGTATCAGAACAACGGGGCTGGGGCAGATACGTCAAAAAGAGTGAAGTGGAAGGGGTTCAAGGTGATTACTAGTGCTTCGGAAGCTCGAGGTTTTACCCCCGGAAGCTTTATTGACGGTGGTAGTTGGTTAAAGAACACGGGTTTTCCTTACTCTCTCGGGTTGTAGCGTGTAACGTTTTCGTTGGTGTCGAATAAATTGTTTGAATTATTGTGACATTCTGCTAATAAGCATTTGACGTTAATTCATGGTTTATTGTTGAGTGCAGTATGTATATAGACTCTTTTCCAGGGGCGTTTCTGATTTGGGTGGGGTGGGGGTGGGGGGTTGATGGTCCCAGGTCCGATCTCCTAGATAGGCCCGAAAATCGTAAAAAAGAAAAACTATATATTTATATATATATGTATATTTAAAAAAAACTGTATTTTTAATAAAAGAAACAACACCAACCCATTTTTAATAAAAGAAATCAAAATTACTATTAGCCTTGATCAAGAACATGACCAGCACAAACACAACAAACGAATCAAAAAACACAAACACAAGAAAACTAATGAGCGAAAACAACAACAACGACGAAAACTGGCCCGAGTGGTTGTCGGCTGGAGACCGAAGGCTCCTACAGTCAGGAACCGTGACACCTGACGTGGTAGTGGCTGCGGACGGGAGTGGGGACTTTACAACGGTGTCTGCAGCCGTTGCGGCCGCTCCGAATCGAAGTTCTAGTAGATATGTGATTGGAATAGCGGCAGGAGTGTATAGGGAAAATGTGGATGTTGCAAGTAATAAACAGAACTTGATGTTTTTGGGTGCTGGAAGAAGTACAACGTTTATTACTGCTAATAGAAGTGTTGCCGCCAACAGTACTACGTTTAATTCTGCTACTGTCGGTGAGTGGTATTTAACTAATTATGGTTAAATAGTTATGTTTAGAGGGGTACAAATCGGTTTAAAACTCAAATTCGGTTCAGGTTGAAACCGGTTCTATTTGGTTAATAAAAGTCAAAACCGGTTTATGGCCGGTTTCGGTTCGGGTTGAAACTTGAAACTGGTTTCTTGACTATGTACGATCGGTTTTGGTTCGGGTTTTGATCAGTTTCGGTTCGGGATTTGACCGGTTTTTGCTGGTATCGGTTCGGTTAACCGGGTTGGAACAGGTTTTGGGGGAGAAAATTACAAACCGGTTCCGAACCTACGGTTTTACTCGGTTCCAAACTGGTTTCTGCTAATCGGTTTCGGTTCGAATTCCGGGTCGATTCGGTTAACCGATTTATTTGCCCGCCTCTAGTTATGTTTACAAAATATAATTAATAGCAATGTTTTAAGAACCAGGGTTTAATTAACTTATTATATTGGATTGGGCCAAAAAATGGTTCAGCAGGTGAACCGGTAATTTTTGAAAGTTATGGGTTAAAGGTAATTTTTGAAAATTATGGGTCGCAAAATATAAAAAATCTTTTGGGCTTAACACCGATATTTTAGGGTGGAAAAAAAACCGTTAGTTCGATATTCTAACAAACAGTCCAAAAATACCATACCTGGTTAAAAATATCAGCTTGATATGTGAAATCCAGTATTACCAATTCAGCCGGTTGATATTTTTTATATCAATGATAAGAGTAATTTGGAATTTTTTTTGGATTGGTTTGCTACGCTAGTGAACTTGGACAGTTGGATGGATACATCGAATCTTTGAAAATGTTTGCTACTTTGACTAACAAATCACATCAAGTTTTGCATAATAAATCGTTCTCGATTAATATTGCAAAGTAGATATTTGTCAGCAGTTATGGTGCTTCCATCAAATCCGACGGATTAGAATGACTATTTTAGGTATTATGTTAAAATCATGAGTAAAGTTGAAAGACGGTTGTTAAAATGTTTATTTTAAAGATTTCCCCTTAATATAAACATTAAATAATTCGTAATATAAAGTAACTTAGATATATTATTTATTGATAGTTAAATGAATAAATTGCATATGTTATGTTTAAGTTGATGTGATTTTGCAAGATTTCATTTCTTTATCCAAGTTGTTTGACACGTCATCAAATAAGTTTGCTTACTAGGACATGTGTTTTAGCAAAGCCCTGTCACTCCAACAGCTGGGACACAAAACATGACATGAAAGGAGCAGATGTGAGGCTGGTAGTGGGTGTCGGTGGTTGTTATTTAATTTTTATTTATTATTAATTAATAACATGACTAACAATTTTTCCATTACATTTCACATTTTATCTCACTACATCACATGTTTTGATGTGAAATGCTAAGCCCACGATTGCTTATGTGATGTATACGTAGCGTTTACGTGGTCATTCCACACCTCCCGTAATACGTAGCCAGCTTATACTAGCCACACAAACATATTCTTCGACTTCACTCCTATTAGTCGCAAACTAACTAGTTACATAGTAAGTTAGCATAACTCTAAACCACCTATGAAAATCCAAAATTCCAAAGTAGTCAATTTGAATGAAGCAAATCTATTATATAAAAATGTTTTTTTTCATTATGCATTTAAACCTTGACAAAGATTTCATTTTCTCTATAAATATTTTACTCATATTGTTAAAACATCGTTATTGACACTAATCTCACACCTAATCATGTCTATATGTAGCCGCGGTGGGCTCTGGATTCCTAGCCCGCGATATAACCTTTCAAAACACAGCAGGACCGAACGGGCAACAAGCAGTGGCCCTACGAGTCGGATCAGATCTCTCAGCATTCTACCGATGTGGTATGATAGCATACCAAGACACTCTTTATGTCCACTCAAACCGTCAGTTTTATGTCAACTGTTACATAGCTGGCACAGTTGACTTCATTTTCGGCAATGCTGCAGCCGTTTTGCAAAATTGTGACATCCGTGCCCGTAGACCAAACCCAAGGCAAAGGAACATGGTCACGGCCCAAGGCCGAAGCGACCCAAACCAAAACACGGGGATTGTGATTCAAAGATCAACAATTGGAGCCACTTCCGATTTACAAGCGGTGCAAGCAAACTTTTCGTCGTACCTAGGGCGTCCTTGGCGTAACTTTTCGAGAACTGTTGTGATGCAAACGGATATAAGTGATGTAATAAACCCCGCGGGATGGTTCCCATGGGATGGGGATTTTGCGCTTGCTACATTGTATTATGGTGAGTATCAAAATACTGGGGTGGGGGCGAATACGACTAGCAGAGTGACGTGGCCCGGGTACCGGGTGATTACGAATGTTTCAGAAGCTCAAGGATTTACCGTTGGGAATTTTATTTTCGGTGGTGATTGGTTAGGGAGTACAGGTTTTCCTTTCACTCTTGGGTTGTGATGTTGTGTACGTCAAATAATTGTTGTTACATTGTGATAATAAACATTTGACATTAATTCATGGATTATTGTTAAGTATTTAAAGTGTGTTGTGTGTGTAGGAAAATGTTTTTTGCCCCCATCAGATGGGGGTAGTGTAGCTATGTGATTGGAATAGCGGCAGTGGGGACTTTACAACGGTGTCTGCAGCCGTTGCGGCCGCTCCGAATCGAAGTTCTAGTAGATATGTGATTGGAATAGCGGCAGGAGTGTATAGGGAAAATGTGGATGTTGCAAGTAATAAACAGAACTTGATGTTTTTGGGTGCTGGAAGAAGTACAACGTTTATTACTGCTAATAGAAGTGTTGCCGCCAACAGTACTACGTTTAATTCTGCTACTGTCGGTGAGTGGTATTTAACTAATTATGGTTAAATAGTTATGTTTAGAGGGGTACAAATCGGTTTAAAACTCAAATTCGGTTCAGGTTGAAACCGGTTCTATTTGGTTAATAAAAGTCAAAACCGGTTTATGGCCGGTTTCAGTTCGGGTTGAAACTTGAAACTGGTTTCTTGACTATGTACGATCGGTTTTGGTTCGGGTTTTGATCAGTTTCGGTTCGGGATTTGACCGGTTTTTGCTGGTATCGGTTCGGTTAACCGGGTTGGAACAGGTTTTGGGGGAGAAAATTACAAACCGGTTCCGAACCTACGGTTTTACTCGGTTCCAAACTGGTTTCTGCTAATCGGTTTCGGTTCGAATTCCGGGTCGATTCGGTTAACCGATTTATTTGCCCGCCTCTAGTTATGTTTACAAAATATAATTAATAGCAATGTTTTAAGAACCAGGGTTTAATTAACTTATTATATTGGATTGGGCTAAAAAATGGTTCAGCAGGTGAACCGGTAATTTTTGAAAGTTATGGGTTAAAGGTAATTTTTGAAAATTATGGGTCGCAAAATATAAAAAATCTTTTGGGCTTAACACTGATATTTTAAGGTGGAAAAAAAACCGTTAGTTCGATATTGTAACAAACAGTCCAAAAATACCATACCTGGTTAAAATATCAGCTTGATATGTGAAATCCAGTATTACCAATTCAGCCGGTTGATATTTTTTATATCAATGATTAAGAGTAATTTGGAATTTTTTTTGGATTGGTTTGCTACGCTAGTGAACTTGGACAGTTGGATGGATACATCGAATCTTTGAAAATGTTTGCTACTTTGACTAACAAATCACATCAAGTTTTGCATAATAAATCGTTCTCGATTAATATTGCAAAGTAGATATTTGTCAGCAGTTATGGTGCTTCCATCAAATCCGACGGATTAGAATGACTATTTTAGGTATTATGTTAAAATCATGAGTAAAGTTGAAAGACGGTTGTTAAAATGTTTATTTTAAAGATTTCCCCTTGAAGAAACACTAATTGACCCGGGGCAGATTATAGATAATCTGGGGGTTAAGTAATGTTTCCCACGAGGATGAGGTCTGGCAGAGAAGGTTGTTCTTCAGGGGACCTGCAAAACAGACACCGTGAGCTCGTCACTGAGAAGGGGGGGTTCCTCCTTGTGACCACCCTCCGGCATGAGAATCAGACTAGATTGCTCTGAATATAAGTGTATATTAAGAGTTTGCTAGATAAGATTGAGATATCAGATGATGTCCTTACCATTCCAAGGTGTTGGAGTATTTATAGCCGAAGGTAGGTTTCCTAGAAGGTACAGCCGGCTGAATAGTATTCCTGTTCTACCAACAGTGGACTACGCACAGGCCATGCTGGTTGGTGGATAGGCTACGGCCAACAGTAACAAGGTCGGCTGTATACTGTTCCTTTACTGCCGGCTATGCACTGTTCCACCAACTGTAGGCTGCGCACGTCCTATTGTAAGGGTTGGTGAGTAGGCAGCGGCTAATAGTGACAAACAGTACTAGAGGGTGCTCCTCCTCGTACTGTTGTCGGTGAGCTGTCACCCTGTGATTGGTTCACGGGCTGTTCTGGTCAAATCGTCTATTCTGCCCATACCTTAGTAGGTATAGTACGAAAGACCTTCCAGAAGCATACGGACTGGCTCATTTAGGCGGGAGTATTCCCGCCTTGCTCATTCCTTCATGTGACTACTGAAGTAGCTAATGCCTTGTGCGTGTAGCCTTGCTGTTAGTGCGGGTAGCCTTCCCTAATGGCTTGTATCCGCAGCTGCGGGAACAGGCGGGGTACTTCACCATTGGGAGGCTTTCCCTGCGGGTACAGCTGGCGTACTGCGCGTAAGGTTCTCTGAGCATGGTGGGTCCTGCTGGAGCAGTTGGTCATTGCGCAGACGTCCCTGTTCAAGGTGAGTCTTGCGGGTCCAACTGGGCTCTGCTGGGACTTACCTCTTCAAGTCCCCCCAGTCCAATGTTCTTCTCATGAATTATTAATAAGTGAGGTGAACTTTTGGACTTAGCAAGGGGTTTTGAAAAGGGTTTAGTTTTTAGGTTTTCCGTGGTGATTCTTCCCGCGGTTTTCCTGATGTCACGCAGAAATTCCCGACTTTTCTGCTTGATCTTTGGGTGTGAAGCGGGTAGGTTTGTAACCTCCTCGCACGTCAGGAGCGTTGAGTCCCACTTGTGGATTTTCCATGGAGTTCTGGTAGTTTTCAACATATTGATCAATTATGCTAAAACCACCAATCCCATCATGGAGTTTCAAACAATATAGTTCTCGACGTTCCCGTCATGCGGGGATGTTACTCCTGTTTCCGCAAGCATGGCCCAGAAGATCCTTCTTGGTTTGAATTCCCTGCAGAGTGCTAAGTATGTGAAGGGTTTTGCCTTGACACTGTACCCGCACTCGTCTTACGGTTACTTTACTTCCAAGGTATTCCTGGCGTCAATTCCCTGCGGGTGCTAAGTATGTGAAGGGTTTTGCCTTGACACTGTACCCGCACCCGTCTTATGGTTACTTGTTTGCCAAGGTAAGGGGTATTTTCCCGCTTACTTTTGAATCTTTTTGAATTTTTTTTTTTTTTTTTTTTTTTTTTGAAATTCGAAGAGTTGGTGAAAGGATAAGAACAGTCTAAACCTCTGAAACGTCGTGCGACGGTTTCTTCTGACCGTGTCAGGACGTGCAGGAAGTTATGGTGACGTGACAGTACTTGGTCATTCCAGATGCTTTTTCAGGCGCGTGGGCCCGATTTTTCGGGCGCGTGGCCGCGAAATTAATGGTATGCGTCCTTTCAACAGCTGTTGCCAGCTTGCTTTTTGCCACGTGTCATAGTTTCATTGCACCTTTGATTTCTCTCTCCTCCGCATTAAATTCATCGCATTAATTGCGATTAGTATATAAAGGGGGAGAAGGTTCTTTGTAATTCATACTTTCACTCTTCTCTTCATCTTCAGAACGATTTCCGGCGAATACTCATCTTTCAGCCGAGCATTCTCTTGAAATCGTTTTCTTCTTTCTTTTGCAAGATGTCGTCTCGTGATCTCGAATCTACAACCGATGACAAGAGTACTGCTGGTGAGTGCCAGTGTGCTCTGCCTGTCGATCTGTACCAGTACGTCGTCAGGAAGTTCATGCTCGAGTCTCTCGAGCCTGAGTTTCCTGAACCCAATCAAACGGTGTACGATGCCCCCAGAGGCAAGATCGGGGTATATGCTGCATTCTTTGTTTATGGGAATCTTAGGTTCCCATTGACAAAGTTTGTTTACCGTGTCCTGGAGAGGCACGGTGTGCACCTGACCGAGGTGCACCCGATGGCGATTGCCAAGATTCGGCACTTCGAGTGGGTGTGCCGGATTCTGGGCATTGAGCCCTATGTTGACCGCCTGATGACCTTCTACACTTGGAGGTGCATCCAGGGGTGGTATACATTGATAACCCGGATTAAGGGTTTGAAAATCTGCGCAACCGAGCGCAGTCTTCGCTCGTGGAAGCGGGAGTTCTTCTACATATCCGCTCGCGCCATCCCCCTTGCCATGAAATTCAAGAACGGGCAAGCACTTCCCAGCCTTCACGCCTCCAACTACGAGGAGGCGGAATGGTTTTCGAAGATATCCCGAGTCCAATCTCCGGTTTACCGGTTTGCGGAGTCCGGGATGGTGATGCTGGGGATGAGCCGAGTGTGGAAGGAGGCGGATGCGCGAAAGATTCCGATCGTCCTCGAATAAAGTTCGAACTCTGTTCCTTACGGTATGCTTTGTTTCTTTTTGTTGATTCTGAATTTCTTCTAACTTTTTTCCTGTTTATTTCAGAGGGGAACGACTTGCAGTCGCTCCTGAACCCGCGGGAGGCTGACGGTCCCGCTCGGATGGGTACTCGCGCTCTAGACGAGAACGAGTTGCCCATCCTAGAACAAACGGCGGATCGGTTCGTGGAGGTCTACCCGCTAGGCCATGAGATCCTGAGCGCCAGGCGGCCAGGTAAGGCGCTATTCAACCCTCGACCCCTCAATGTTGAAACCTCTGCTGGAATTCCTCTAATCGTATGTTCTGATGAGGAATCCGCAGATGGTCCTCCGTTGGTGCGGAAGAAGAAGGCTGCCGGCGGGAAGGGGAAGGAGAAGGTGGCCTCCACTGCCGATCCGGTGCCTCGGTCTGATTCGTAGACCGAGAGCGAAGAGGTGGCGGGGAATCCCGGTGGTGATAAGACCACCGCTCCGGAGGCTGCGACTGTCACCTCCGGAGAGCCCAAGAAGACGACGGTGAGCGGCGCAAAGAGGCCGGCTCCATCGGGTTCGTCCCCGCCTCTCCGTACCTTTAGGCTCAAGAAAACCCGTAAGTACAAACTTCCTTTATCTTTAACTTCATAGCTTAATATCATTAACACTTGTCTTCTTTACGCAGGCGTGGATGTTGACGCATTCCAGGGTGGAGCGCAGAGGAGTACCTCTCCGCCAATGACGGTAGGCTTGGTCAGCCTACCTGAGGCGACGACCCAGGCGCCTGCGCCTGCTTCCGCTGGTTCAGTTGCTCACTCCTTTGAGCCGACTGTTCCAGCTGTGATGACGTCACCGCCGGCTGTGAGTGCTATTTTTACAGCATCTTTCACCGAGCCGGCGGTTACTATTGCTGCGGATTCCGCCGCGGCGGCCGCTACCATGCCTCCTCCGTCATCGGCAACGACGGCCGATCCTTCAGGTATGCATGGGGCGTATCGCCAAACTCTGCCACCTTCCCATCTGCCTGACCTCTTGGATGGATTTCCCTTGGGTTCAGGTGATGGGTTCGGCGGCTATCGGCCTGTTATTGACCCTACAGGTGCGTAGGGTTCTTTTGGCCTATTTTATATTTTTCAATCATCTTTTCCTAACTGCTCTTTGTTTTTTGCAGTGTCGGATTCCAATGAAGTGTATGTTCCACGATGGAACATTCGCCGAGGAACAACCCTTCGCACCCCTATGGAGTGCGTGGAGTGGGCTCGTCACGCTGCTCCTAGTGGTGCGTTGGGGGAAGCCATGGCTAGCTACCAAGAGGGTAGGCTAAGCAATGAGCTTCGGGTTCTCCTGGCCCGGATGCAGCCGCGCGTCGAGCAGCTTTGTCGTGAAAACGACAAGTTAAAAGCAGCTCGCCTTCAGGAAGTAGCTCAGGCGCGGGCTGTCCGGGAGGAGAATAGGAGGCTCTCCGCCGCGGCGGCGGAGAAGGAGAAGGCGTTCAAGGCCCTTGAAGTTGAGGTTCAGGCCCGTCTCGAGGCCCGTTCCAAGGCTGCCCAAGCTGTTAATGAACAGCTTCGGCTAGCTAAGGAAACTGCTAGGAACGCAACTGAAAGGGCCACCAAGGCTGAAGCTGTTGCTGAGCCTTTACGCCTGGAGAATAAAGAGCTTAAAGCCAAATTAGAGGCTCTCCAGCAGGCTCATGATGCCTTGGCGATGGAGGACGCGAAGAAGCTCCAAGAAATCCTGGACCAGAGGGGCGTGCTTGACCACACTGAGCGGAAGCTAAAGGGCGTCGAAGAGGCTGCTGCAAAGGAAGTGTTGCTTGCCAACCTTAATAAAAGTGAAGCCGAACGCGCCTGTACCCAAGCTCAAGCCGCCCTCCAAGAAGCTCTGGTTGCCAAGGAATGGCTTCTTCGAGAAGCGTTGTCTCAGGTAAGCTTTTCATGTCTTTACGCTTTTCTTTGTAAATAGAAAAGGTTCTGATACTTGTATTTTTTCTTTGTAGGTTGTGCATCGGGTCTTCTCAGAGACGTCTTACGACGATGCTATGAGCGCAGCCCTCAACGCTTCTCATGAGGATGGGGAAAAGGCCGGCTTCCTGCTTGGTCTAGGGTTCGTTGAGAAAGGCATCCCGCCTTCCAACTTCCCTTTGTATGATGTGGATACTGAAGCTATTTACGACCAAGCAGTGAACCAGTATGCCGCCTTCCCGCATCCGATGGTGGAGAAGGTGAACGAAGTCGCTGCTACTGATGATGGGCTAGCTATTCTTAAAGCTTTCCTTGAACCACCACGCTCTACTGATGGAGCGGGTCCAAGTGGAAGTGGTCCTGAAGCTTGATTCTGAAGATCCCTTTCCACCATTAGCGTAGATTTTTGCTTTTGTATAGCTATCTTTGTAATATTTGAATTTGATGAAATAAAGATTGTGTTAGTTCTTTGCCTTGTTTATTTTACGCATGTTTTGATCTAACTTAGCAATTTCTTTAGTACTTAGATAAGTTAACTTTTTAACGTGGTAAATTATAAGTTTGTTTAGCTTCCTCTTTCATGATTGTGCGGGTATGACCGTCACTTAAACTTAGTAGGATGGCTTAACTTTACTTATATCTGACCTGCGTGGAAGTTTTCCTCATCTTTTCCTTTGAAATTTTCCAAGTGTTCAGAATAAGTTAACCTTTGAACGTGGTAGATGATAGGTTGAAATTTTGCTTCCTTGTTCGTGATTGTGCGGGTAAGACCGTCACTTGCACTTACAAGGATGGCTAAACTTTACTTACATCTAACCTGCGTGTAGGTTTTCCTTATTTTTAGCGTTGTGTTTATGCGGGTTTTGCCGCCTTCCACACGTAACGATTTACTTCTTCCCCCATTTATGCGGTGAATACCGGCACATCAGTGTGGGAAGTTCATAAGTATAAAGGTAAGGCTATCAACACATTGTGAAAGGAGAATCATTTCCATTAGAAGTGGCTCTAGGCATTTTCTTTACAAGTTTGGAATTGATCTACATATAACATTTGCGTAATTGAGCTCCATTCCATGTTCTTGGGATGGGAGTGCCATCGAGCCTTTCGAGCCGGTATGCGCCCTTTCCCAGGACTTCTTTGATAATGTATGGCCCTTCCCAGACCGGGGCCAGCTTTCCTGGGATTTCTTGGTTCGAAGCCTCGTTGTTACGCAGTATGTAGTCTCCTACATTGAAGTTGTAGAGTTTTACCCGCGTGTTGTAGTACTTTTGCATTTGTCGCTTGTAGTTCTCTTCACGCACTGCGGCTAAGTCTCTGCGTTCCTCGGTTAGCATAAGGTCCAACCGTCTTTCCGTATCATTGTCTTCTGGCTGAATCAAGACCCTTGGTGAGGGTAAACCAATTTCGACCGGGACCATGGCTTCAGTGCCATAAGTGAGACTGAACGGGGTTTCTCCCGTACTGGCCTTCTTCAACGTTCTGTTTGCCCAAAGGACGTGCGGAAGCTCGTCCACCCAGCCGAATCTGTGTTCCAATAGTCTTTTCTTTATGCCTTCGACGATGCTCTTATTTACTCTTTCCACCTCACCATTACCTTGCGGGTGTGCCACTGAGGTAAAGGTGTGGGTGATTTGAAGTTCTTTCAGCCACTGTTGTAGCTTCTTGTCAGCAAAGTTGGTGCCGTTATCGCTCACCAAATTCTGTGGAAGTCCAAAACGACAAATAATAAATTCCCAAATAAATTTTTTGATATGTTTTACGGTTGTTTGGGCTAAGGGTTTTGCTTCTATCCACTTGGTGAAGTAGTCGATGGCTACCACTAAGAACTGAACATTTCCTGCTGCTGTAGGAAATGGGCCTGTCACATCGATGGCCCAATTCTGAAATGGCCATGAAGAGGTGACTGGAACAAGTTCATTCTTCGGGCGGTGCGTGTTGGGTGCGTAGAGCTGGCAAGACCTGCATTTTCTGATGTATGCCAGCGCGTCCGTATGCATCCCCGGCCAAAAGTATCCCGCGTTGTTTAGCTTAGCTACAACAGCGCGGGGACCTGCGTGTACTCCACAGATGCCTTCGTGTACTTCCCTTAGGAGGTAGTCAGCATCTTGGTTGTCCACGCATCTCAAGAGTGGGCCAAGAAAGTTACGTCTGTAAAGGATGTCATCAATGAGTTGATAATTCGGCGCTTTACAGCGTAGTTTTCTTGCCTGTGCTTTTGACTCTGGTAGTGTGCCTGCCGCAAGGTATTTTATTATTGGTGTCATCCACGTTTCTGTGCCGGTTTGGATGACACAAATTTCCTTGTGCGGGACCGAAGGTGCCTCGAGGAGTTCAATGCGGATATCTTTTCCTAAGTGGGTGAAGGCTAATGATGCAAGCTTGCTTAACGCATCCGCAGATTTGTTTTCACTTCGCTTGACGTGTATGACTTTGCAGTCGTTGAAATCGCGCATAAGGGATTTTGCTTGTGCGAGGTACAGGGCCATTGTGTCGTTCACGGCCGTTTATATTTTAATTTAAGTTATCGAATTTATATTTTATACTTAAGGTTTATATTTTTACTGGCCTTTGATTCGAAATATTTTAACAATTCTCGGATGGCCATGCTCCTTTCTTGTGGGCTCCTGCCAATTTATTGAAGCCCGTAACTTTGTATCACATCAGCCCCGAATAAATATTAGTAAATGCGACCTAACACACATTTGTTTTTTATGTCATTCACTCCCACAATAAATATCGGACCAGTTCGGTTCATTTTATTATATATATTGTATAGTATAAAAGATAACTTTGAAGTCACAGGGCCTTATATTGGGTCACTTGACAGCACTTTAGTGGTTGCAGACATTTTTTTTTTGGTTTCTTTGTTTAGCTATTGTACAGCAAGGAATACGACGTAAATTGACCGAATGTCAATTTTGTTTTTTTAGTTTCAGTACTATAACGAATGTTATGGAAGACAGCAATACGTATACGAATAACGTCAGATCTATCGATGATGCGATCAAAGACTCGTAATTTCAATATCCGTGTAATGCAAGAAGCTTCGCAACAAAAGAGTATATGTATATCCGAGGTAAAACTGAGCAAACAAAATAGATGAACAAAGAGAACGCTATAGGATTTTAAAATTGAAATCAAATATTGTCGGAAAAGTAAAACAAAAACATATAATATTAAGCACACCAGCACAAAAATGCAAGTATATTTTTATAATCTTCCTTGATTCATGCAATAACTTAGATAGTTAAGGTAAGTAAGGTATCATATCTATGAGATCAAAAGAAGAGTGGTTCGGTTTGTTGATTTCTGTTAAAAAAAAGTTGTTCTGCTCGTTTATTTTTGTTAGAAAAGTAGTTCCGTTCATTTATTTTGGTTAGAATATTTTAATTTTAATTTAAAATTATTTTTTTACCACATAAGCAGTTCATATCACTATTTTTGTCACATCATCGTACACATCATCATCCACGCCATAAAAAAACTAACGAGACCCAACCCAGTTAATGAAAAGCTCGTTGGCGGCCAATAGGTTGAAACGTAGAACTATTGTGGTACATTTTTAAAGTTTGGCTTAACACTGTCAATAAGACAAAGTTTGAATTATTAAAATCCGATATCCTTGTAGAATAAAAATTCAAAGTATTTATTACAAGGACATACATATAATTAATGTTTTACTCCTCAAATAATATTCATAATTTGAAAATTATTTGCAGGCTTAATACAAAAATCTGTAGGAATTATTGTGACAATGAAAAGTTGTAAGCTTATGATAATAAGTTAAAAGCATTATTGTTGTTATGGATATTTTTCAATGATTCTAACTATAGTAGGTACAAGATGATCCACATATAATAAAACATGTACAACTACATATATACATAAAAAATGCAAACAGCCAAACACCAACTATTGATCACAATATCTCCTACAAATCCATTCAAGCAATGATCAAGCAACTCTTCCTTGGAGTAATGCCGGATTCCGTCACGAAAAAATATATATTCTTCATAGTTTTGGCTTCAATCCTGCTTATTGCGGCTGCTACATCCGATAACATAAGAGAATCAGCGACTCACGACATCGTGAAATCATCGTGTAGTGTCACCCTCCATCCGGAATTATGCTACTCCACGCTTTCCAGCGTCCCTGATATTACTGGAAAACTTAAAACGTCTAAAGATGTGGTCGAACTGGCTATTAATCAAACGAAAGATAGGATCCAAAAGAATCATTTGATCATAAAGAATCTTACGGCTAGGACGAATCTCACGACACGTGGGAAAATCGCTCTGCAGGATTGTTTGGAGATGGTAGCTGATACATTGGAAGAGCTCGACGAAGTCATAGGTCACCTGAAAACATATCATAGGAAAAATGGAAATCATCGGCTTGTTGATGACATAATTACTCTTATGAGCACTACTATAACCAACCAGGTAAATACCCAAAGGGTTAGCTACTAACATACCGTCAGACATCTAATCCCACATCGTTCAAATGGCCGTCTGGATAGAGGTCAAACGGTCGTTTTGACCAAAGGTTTTCAGTTTTCAAGCTTGACCGTCTATAGTCAGATCCAGATTCTAACCAAACGGTTGTTCTGACCAATAATTTTTAAAATTTGACCGTCTGGATAGAGGTCAAAACGGTCGTTTTGACCAAAGGTTTTCATTTTTCAAGCTTGACCGTCTACAGTCAGGTCCAGAATCTGACCAATCGGTCGTTCTGACCAATAATTTTTAAAATTTGACCGTCTGGGTAGAGGTCAAACGGTCGTATTGACCAAAGGTTTTCAATTCTCAAGTTTGATCGTCTACAGTCAGGTCCAGATTCTGGCCTAACGGTCGTTCTGACCAATAATTTTTAAAAATTGACCTCTATAATCAAAGCAGTCGTTCGAATATTGTTCAAATGACATGGCCAATGATTTTCAATTTTTAATTTATTTTTTTTTTGTCAAAATGGCCGTTTGAGTGTTTTGTAGAATATTGTCATTTGAATTATTCTGGCAAATAATTTTCAATTTTTTTTCCCAAAATGGCCGATTGAGTGTTTTGTGGAATAGTGTCATTTGACGACGTGAAATCAGATGGGGGTAGTGTAGCTATGTGATTGGAATAGCGGCAGTGGGGACTTTACAACGGTGTCTGCAGCCGTTGCGGCCGCTCCGAATCGAAGTTCTAGTAGATATGTGATTGGAATAGCGGCAGGAGTGTATAGGGAAAATGTGGATGTTGCAAGTAATAAACAGAACTTGATGTTTTTGGGTGCTGGAAGAAGTACAACGTTTATTACTGCTAATAGAAGTGTTGCCGCCAACAGTACTACGTTTAATTCTGCCACTGTCGGTGAGTGGTATTTAACTAATTATGGTTAAATAGTTATGTTTAGAGGGGTACAAATCGGTTTAAAACTCAAATTCGGTTCAGGTTGAAACCGGTTCTATTTGGTTAATAAAAGTCAAAACCGGTTTATGGCCGGTTTCGGTTCGGGTTGAAACTTGAAACTGGTTTCTTGACTATGTACGATCGGTTTTGGTTCGGGTTTTGATCAGTTTCGGTTCGGGATTTGACCGGTTTTTGCTGGTATCGGTTCGGTTAACCGGGTTGGAACAGGTTTTGGGGGAGAAAATTACAAACCGGTTCCGAACCTACGGTTTTACTCGGTTCCAAACTGGTTTCTGCTAATCGTTTCGGTTCGAATTCCGGGTCAATTCGGTTAACCGATTTATTTGCCCGCCTCTAGTTATGTTTACAAAATATAATTAATAGCAATGTTTTAAGAACCAGGGTTTAATTAACTTATTATATTGGATTGGGCTAAAAAATGGTTCAGCAGGTGAACCGGTAATTTTTGAAAGTTATGGGTTAAAGGTAATTTTTGAAAATTATGGGTCGCAAAATATAAAAAATCTTTTGGGCTTAACACCGATATTTTAGGGTGGAAAAAAAAACCGTTAGTTCGATATTCTAACAAACAGTCCAAAAATACCATACCTGGTTAAAAATATCAGCTTGATATGTGAAATCCAGTATTACCAATTCAGCCGGTTGATATTTTTTATATCAATGATTAAAAGTAATTTGGAATTTTTTTTGGATTGGTTTGCTACGCTAGTGAACTTGGACAGTTGGATGGATACATCGAATCTTTGAAAATGTTTGCTACTTTGACTAACAAATCACATCAAGTTTTGCATAATAAATCGTTCTCGATTAATATTGCAAAGTAGATATTTGTCAGCAGTTATGGTGCTTCCATCAAATCCGACGGATTAGAATGACTATTTTAGGTATTATGTTAAAATCATGAGTAAAGTTGAAAGACGGTTGTTAAAATGTTTATTTTAAAGATTTCCCCTTAATATAAACATTAAATAATTCGTAATATAAAGTAACTTAGATATATTATTTATTGATAGTTAAATGAATAAATTGCATATGTTATGTTTAAGTTGATGTGATTTTGCAAGATTTCATTTCTTTATCCAAGTTGTTTGACACGTCATCAAATAAGTTTGCTTACTAGGACATGTGTTTTAGCAAAGCCCTGTCACTCCAACAGCTGGGACACAAAACATGACATGAAAGGAGCAGATGTGAGGCTGGTAGTGGGTGTCGGTGGTTGTTATTTAATTTTTATTTATTATTAATTAATAACATGACTAACAATTTTTCCATTACATTTCACATTTTATCTCACTACATCACATGTTTTGATGTGAAATGCTAAGCCCACGATTGCTTATGTGATGTATACGTAGCGTTTACGTGGTCATTCCACACCTCCCGTAATACGTAGCCAGCTTATACTAGCCACACAAACATATTCTTCGACTTCACTCCTATTAGTCGCAAACTAACTAGTTACATAGTAAGTTAGCATAACTCTAAACCACCTATGAAAATCCAAAATTCCAAAGTAGTCAATTTGAATGAAGCAAATCTATTATATAAAAATGTTTTTTTTCATTATGCATTTAAACCTTGACAAAGATTTCATTTTCTCTATAAATATTTTACTCATATTGTTAAAACATCGTTATTGACACTAATCTCACACCTAATCATGTCTATATGTAGCCGCGGTGGGCTCTGGATTCCTAGCCCGCGATATAACCTTTCAAAACACAGCAGGACCGAACGGGCAACAAGTAGTGGCCCTACGAGTCGGATCAGATCTCTCAGCATTCTACCGATGTGGTATGATAGCATACCAAGACACTCTTTATGTCCACTCAAACCGTCAGTTTTATGTCAACTGTTACATAGCTGGCACAGTTGACTTCATTTTCGGCAATGCTGCAGCCGTTTTGCAAAATTGTGACATCCGTGCCCGTAGACCAAACCCAAGGCAAAGGAACATGGTCACGGCCCAAGGCCGAAGCGACCCAAACCAAAACACGGGGATTGTGATTCAAAGATCAACAATTGGAGCCACTTCCGATTTACAAGCGGTGCAAGCAAACTTTTCGTCGTACCTAGGGCGTCCTTGGCGTAACTTTTCGAGAACTGTTGTGATGCAAACGGATATAAGTGATGTAATAAACCCCGCGGGATGGTTCCCATGGGATGGGGATTTTGCGCTTGCTACATTGTATTATGGTGAGTATCAAAATACTGGGGTGGGGGCGAATACGACTAGCAGAGTGACGTGGCCCGGGTACCGGGTGATTACGAATGTTTCAGAAGCTCAAGGATTTACCGTTGGGAATTTTATTTTCGGTGGTGATTGGTTAGGGAGTACAGGTTTTCCTTTCACTCTTGGGTTGTGATGTTGTGTATGTCAAATAATTGTTGTTACATTGTGATAATAAACATTTGACATTAATTCATGGATTATTGTTAAGTATTTAAAGTGTGTTGTGTGTGTAGGAAAATGTTTTTTGCCCCCATCTTGTGTTATCAAATGTGCAATAAGTATATAACAATATGTTTGTAATAAGATATATAAACTTCATTCATAGAATAATAAGTTTCACTCTGAAGAAACGTGGATCGACTCACTGGTAGACGATCTACTTTCATCGGGTGTGATTATGCTATTCCACCGATGGTTCTCTGGAATCTGGGTTCTTCCACCTACAAAATGAACAACACCGTCAACTTACCCCTCAGAAAGGGACAGAGGGGTCCTCTTTGGGGTAACCCTCCGGTGTGAGAATAAGTGTTTGTAGGAGAAGATAATAATATGAGAGTAAGGAAATAGGAGTGTATTGCTTAATATAGCTGAATACTCTGTAATTGGATGTGATTGTCTGTCTTCCTTGTGGAGTTGATGTGGTATTTATAGTGCTAGGGTTTCCACTGATTGGGCTCAGCCTTGTTGGCCTCCTCCAATTGCTTTGCGCCACGTGTCCTTGGGGACACCTGGTGCTTTTTCATTGGTTGTAATCACGTGGTAGCACATGGGTTATGTTGAGTTGTCCACCTTTCATTGGCAGCTGTCAACATCAGCATATTCTTATTCCTTAAAAAGATACCTTCTGGAAGGTTGTCTGACGTGCACAATCAAGGTTGCCCTAATCCTGATTTGGATAAGGACGAGGTTGATTATGTGCATGTGTGATATGCGCCTATCCTGAGGATGCGCGAGGTCTTCTCTTTATTCTCACGCGCAGATATTTCATGCGCAGATGTGATATGCACAAGCATGTGATATGCGCCACGCGCGGATGCGCCACGCGCATATGTGATATGCGTGAGCATATGTGATGCGTGAGCATATGTGATGCGTGAGCATGTGATGCCTGAGCATGTGTGATGCCTGAGCATATGTGATATGCGTGAGCATGTGCGATATGCGCCATGCGCATAGGTTTTGGCTTTGTGCCTTCTTGATTATATCTTGTGGGTTGACCCGCCTCGCTCGGTGTTGAGGCGGGTACATACCTCTTCAAGCCCCCCCAGTCTAATGTGTGTCTTGTCTCGCGCGAGCGAGGTAAGATAGATATTAGACTTAATAGGTTGCTCTTTTTAATAGGGTTTGTCTTTTCTTCTTATTACTCATCGTTGCGCGAAATTCTATCCTTTTGGCTGAAAACGAATCGTCCCTGTACGTGGTTGGTTGTTGCTGACATGCGTCAGTGATGGAGACGTGTCAGACCTTTCGTGTGCTCGAGGTGCTACAGTTGCCTTTCATGTCCCCTCACATAGTGTCAGGAACACGTGTCGCGCTCGCGTTGGTCCGTACCTGCGAGTGGTGGCGCGTGAACTATGGTAGCAGCTGTATCGTTTCTTTTCGTGTCCCCTCACACAGTATCAGGGACACGTGTCGCGCTCGCGTTGGCTTACACCTGCGAGTGGGGGCGCGTGAAGTCCGTTCAGTGCCAAATTTTCTCTCTCCTGGGCCTATAAAAGCAAGCCCTTGGAGCTTTTATTCTTCATCTTCTTTGTTGTTCATTCGAAGCTTTCCTTTCTTTCGTTCTTTTCTAATTACCGTCTTCTGCTTCCAGATCTCTGTTCTTTTAGAGGCATCCTTCCTCCGTTTTTACAGTTGTATGTCTGATAGCTCAGACAACACAATCTCCCCTATCCCTCGCCGTGTGAAATCATTAGTAATGTCTACATTGAAGAAGACCGGCAATGGGAAGAAGGCTGCTGAGGCCTCATCGGAGGAGGTAGGGAGGACCAAAACAGTGAAGAAGTGGGATGAGATCCCCTGCAAACTGAGGCAGGCCGATTTTGACAGCCTTATTGCCTCTCAGGGTTTTCTCCCTGAGTACGGCTGCATGTTGCCGGCGGCCGGGCAAACGGCGGCGGACCCCGCCTACCGCCTACCGGCGGACCCACAATGTCGATTGCCCATTTGTGGAAAGGCCATGCGGAGGTCACTGGAATCAAGTTGTTCTTTGGCCGCATGGTGTTTGGCGCATGGCTCTGACATGCTTTGCATTTTTGGATCTCTTTCAGAGCGTGCAAGTACATGCCTGGCCAATAGTAACCTGCGCTCATTGCCTTGGCAACCACCATGCGCGGGCCAGCGAGTATTCCACAGATTCCTTCGTGTATATCTCTGATCACATAGCTTGCTTCATCAGCATCTAGGCATTTCATGAGCGGCCCAAGATAAGAGCGTCGATATAATGTGCCATCAAGGAGTTCATAGTTCTGCGACTTGTGTCTTATCTTCCTCGCCTGTGCGCGATCATCTGGTACCTTTCCCTCCTTCAAGAATTCCATTATTGGAGTTATCCACGATGAAGGGGTTGTATGAGTTACAAGGACAGACTTCGCTACCACCGACGGGTTGCTCATTACTTCTACCCTGACATCTTTGCCAAAGTGATCAAAACTGGTTGATGCCATCTTACTCAGCGCGTCTACAGATTTGTTTTCACTGCGCGGAATATGAATGATTCTGAAGCAGTCAAATTGCTCGATGAGCTTTTTCGCCTGCTCTAGATATAGAGGCATGGTGTTCTCCTTGGCATCATAAAGGCCATTGACCTGTGCTGCTACCAAGTATGAATCAACATGGGCCTCTAGCTTTTTAACTCCGAATTTGTGCGCGATGCGCAGCCCAGCCAGCAGGGCTTCATACTCAGCCTCATTGTTGGTGCTCTTGAAGTCCAACCTGATGGCATAAGTATATTCATGGTTCTCTGGATCCACCAGTTTGAGACCTGCGCCGGACCCTTCGTTGTTTGAAGCTCCGTCAGTGAACAATCTCCAAACATTTTCTTCATCATTGGCTCGCGGAGGGTCTACCTCGCGCTGAGCCTCTTCAACTCTTCATTCGGGGATTTCTGCGATGAAATCAGCTAAAACTTGCCCCTTTATTGCTGGACGGGGCTTATAGGCGATCGTGTGTTCACCTAATTACAGGGCCCATTTTGTCAGCCATCCTGAGAGCGCGGGGCGCCGCAAGACTTGCTGGATGTTGTAACCAGTCAGAACTTCAATGGGATGACCATTGAAATATCTGTGAAGCTTGCGCGACGCGTGTGTTAGTGACAAAACTAACTTTTCCATGATGGAGTAGCGCGTCTCAGGATCTGTCAGCACCCTACTCACATAGTATATTGGCGTTTGGATTCCCTTGCGATCCACCAACAATACTGCGCCGATGGCGCGCTCTCCTGCTGATAGGTACAATGTCAAAGTTTCACCAGGAAGTGGAGCTGTGAGCGCGGGCAGATTTATCAAACATTCTTTAATCTCTCTGAAAGCTTGCTCGGCCTCAGGAGTCCATTTGAACTGGCTTTTCTTTAAGCAGTTTCTCAATGTATTGACAAATGGGGTAGATTTGCTTGCATGGTTCGCTAGGAACCTGTTGATTGATACCAGTCTACCATTCAGCTT
>NW_027497996.1:0-117679 GCF_021521415.1 Bidens hawaiensis | reverse complement strand
TACCTTATGTTTAGGAAACTCAATTAATCTTGGTATAATGATAAAGGGTATCACTCCAATCAAAATGTTATAGTTTCTAGTCTTAATTGACTTAAGACTTGTTTAAACCTATTTTTATTTAAAAAGTATTTTACATAACCTAAATCATACCATTTAAAAAATAAATTGTTTAAACAATAAAAAAGCCCCCTTTACTTAATGCTTAACTTTTTTCGTCTTCGGCCCAAAAGATTTTAACAATTCTTGGAGGCAGTCCTAATAAATACTATGTAAAGAATAAGGTTATTGTCACAATTTCAGCCTTAATATATATTCAACCAAATAGACGATTTAATACAGAAGACAATTCAGATTAACACAATCTGATGTTACAATAAGAAGGAACTAATAAACTAAATATAGTTCTTCACTGTAACTATTCAATAATCTCAAGAATATAGCAACTATAAAGATTTGATGAGAGAGTAACAAGTTGAGAACCAAGAGACTTTTTGATAAGGTGCTTGTGCAAGATAACATCTCTGGAAAATATAACACGGAGATGAATGGGACAACCATCAAACCAAGCTCCTAGGCTTCAAGCCATTGAACAAAAGACACCCAAAAAGCTCCAAGCTAAATCAAAAAAAGCCAAACAAAACAAGAAAACTAGCATTAGATAAAAGAGAATATTGATTTGGGAAAATCTATATATTTGTAACCCCCCCCCCCCAAAAAAAATCAATATTGAAAGACATCAAATAACCCCAAAGACTTGCATACGTTGTTATGATGGGAAGGAAACAAACCTTTCGTGAATATGGCTACTAGTTGCTCACTAGAACTTGTTTTGTGAACCATAATAACACCCTTAGAAACCTTCTCTCTTAAATAAAAGAGATCAACTTCAAAGAGCTTTGTCTGGTTGGATTAGCAACAATTGAAATGGCAGCAGAATTATCACATAACGTGTTTATAGGTAGCTTAACATCCACAATTAACTCTTTCAACAAATTAACTAACCAAACAACTTTGTCAACAACACACATAGCTCGGGACTTCGATTCGGCTGATGACCGAGAGACAGTGCTCTGTTTCTTACTTTTCCGAGTCACAAGAGACTTGCCAAGAAAAACACAATACCCCGTAACTGATCTCCTAGTGACTAAGCACTTTGCCCAATCGGAATAAGAAAAAACAGAGATGTCCAAATTATCACTATTATTGATTAAAACACCTTTTCCAGAAGACAACATTAAGTATCTAAGTAATCTTATGGCAATTTTTAGATGAACATCAGTGGGGTTTGTTTTGGATAAAAATCAGCTAAGGATAATGTATCCAAATCTGTCAATGTGAGGTCTAGTGATATGATGACAATAACAATTATATGAACGAAAATGGAATGAACACAGTGATTTGTTGCGAGGAAAAACCTTTTGACCATGTTCAGATCAAAAGAAAAAAACCCCGGGTGATGACAATTATTTGATCACCACTTTATTAATATAAAAAAAGGTTACAAATGGGTTGGAGATTTTGGTCGATATTACAAAGTAAGCTAGTGGATAGAGAGAATTATTGAATCTGCTCTAGTGTGTGTGAGAGTACAAGTGAGACCTAATCGATCATATCTCGATAATTATAAAGAAAATACATTCAACAAAAAGTCCTAACTATCCGCCACTATTCCACTATTCCTCCAACGTTCATTGACCACGTGCTGGTAATTTCCAGTGGCGAAAATTAAGGTTGACCAAGTCACAAAGCCGTTACTCCTGTTGAACAATAACCTACACACGTGAAACAATTGTTAATAATACCAACCTATGAGGATTCTCAATCCTTGACACGGCTCTGGAACTCTTTAGGAGGATAACTGATCCAGACACATCTTCAAGGATAACATATCCTCAGCAGGGAAAATATCAGTCCTAACAGGGTTGTGTGAGTAAGGTAAATACGTTTCCTAATTAATTTTTGGAAACTAGAAACATTTTCTAACAACGTTTGTAACACCCCGACTTAAGCGGATATGCAGGAGTGTGACGTACAGATTGCTTAAAACACATGTGACATTATTAAGTGACAATATTATCATTAATTCATTTAAGGCATCACAAATTGGTCCAGTGGTTAGTTCACATGGGTGTGGACGTGAGAACCCGGGTCAAACCCGTTTTAAATGTTTTATTTTTAAACCTTTTTCTTTTATTTATTTATTATATAAATCAAATAAATTGTTATTATAATTCAAGTAACATTATTTTGAATTAAATAAAATCAATTATAAATTAAAGTTTATCATTTTCCACCTAAAAACCAACTCTTTGTTTCCGTTAAATTTTGTGAAAACCCGATTAATATTATATTATTATCATACCAATAATTTATGATACGTTAATATAATTGTTTTCGAGGTAAAACTTACCTTTAAAATCAATATCCCATAAACATTATAATCCTCAAATTAGTGTTAATCTAGTAAATAGATAATATTTAACTATTATAATTTCGTTAAAGCTTAAAAATAATATTATAATATAACATGCCATAAAATAATGAAAGATATTAAAATAATGCATAATCTCTAAAACTAAGGCATTTTATTTTTATAATCCCGTTAATTAGTCTTTAATTTTGTATTTTTCAATTTTAGTTCATAAGGTTAAATCGCTTCGGGTTCTTTATACACGCTTCCGATCTTATTTCAAGTTATCTTCAATTTTCAAAGGTGAGTTCTCACCCCCCTTTTAACGCCTTTACACATTTCGGGGGTAACATATATATGATATCAAATCAATTACTTATTCAATTCATTTACAAAACTACAATTCATATCATGGACTTGTGTGTTTACTTGATTACTTACTTAAAACTTACTTGCACGTGGTTTTCTCAATAAGTATGATCATATGCCTGCCCTTTGCACCCAAGACCATTTTTATGAGTGGAAAATGGACCCCCAATCCGAGTACGTTGTTTGTTACCAACTAGAAATGACCTTACTTGCACGACTATTACACATGTCCCATGGAATTGTATGGTTTTCATATTATATATGTGTGTGTGTGTGTGTGTATGTGTGTATGTATGTATAGCAGTGTTTTGAAACCCGGTCCGACCGGGACCCGGTCCGGTTTTTTCATATTATATATGTGTGTGTGTGTGTGTATGTGTGTATGTATGTATAGCAGTGTTTTGAAACCCAGTCCGACCGGAACCCGGTCTCAAAACCGGACCGGGTGAGGTATTTGGCTTGTTTTCTAAAACCCCGGCCAGGTTTGGCGGATGGCGGTCGGCCTGGGCCCGGTGACCCGACAGGTCGACCGGTACAACCCATTTTTCATTAAATCTAAAATGAAATGTGCATGGTGGAATTTGAACTTGGGTCATTTTCTAGGTAGAAGCTTTAATAATTACCCATGAGCCAACCAACCAAGATTCATTGATGTCTTTATTGATCAAATATAAATTATAAATATTCAAAAACAATGTATGAAACATAAATAAATATTAAAGTTTGTTATTATAAATTTTTATATGTATATGAATTATATATATATATATATATATATATATATATTTATGACGTCATCTGGGTCAAACACCGGTTCGCCCTCCCGGGTCTGTCCGATCTTTGACCCGGTAAGGGGTTCGGACCGGGTCTGAAAACATTGATATATACGGGAGGGATATTTGAGAACATTAATGAGTTGTAAGAACTTTAATAACTCAATATAGACCACACATTTAATTAAATGAGTAAGGAATATGTGGTTGAGAATAAATCTGATTAAAAAATGAAATAGGAAAGAGAATAATATATTTGATAATTACACAAGTTTAAATGTTGGTTACACATGTGTAAAAAGTCGATTCGGTGTGTAAAAAATACTGTAATTTTTTTTACGTTTGTGTGTGTGTGTGTGTGTATATATATATCTAAACTTGTGTGAACTCACCAATAATTTGTTTAATTGACCTTTATTTTATACATGTGTTACACATATAGTTATTTGAGGATGAGACTTGGAGAAGACACTAGAACTTAGGTTATATTAATAAATAGACATGTTGTTTAATTGTTCTTATAATTTCCTTTCATTTCTTGTTATAAACTTGTGTACTTGACGTTTAAATTAACTAATGACAATATTTCACTTAATAGTGTCACATAGGGGTGTTTAAAAAATCCAAAATTCAAAAAAAAACCAATATTCGAACCGAAACCGAAACCCAAATAAACCGATCCGAATTCTTATTCGTATAATCGGATCAGATCAATCTGAAAATCCGAATAACTAATTCGGATTCGGATATGAAATTTTAAAAAATTCTGATTATTCGGATATCCGTTTAATCCGAATAAAAAATATGTTTTTAGTGGTATTTTCCGGTTTGGTATATATATTAGACTATTATTTGAAGTTTATAATTTAAATTTGTGTTAAGAGTAATTCGTATTTTCTGATTTGTATGTTTATTGTGATTTTAAACTATTAAATGTTATGAACAAAAAAATAGGAAAATTTTTTAGGTTTATTTCGGATTATTCGGATAATTTCGGATTATTCAAATATTATCCGAATCCGATCCTAATTGAATTCGGATAGATTCGGATCGGATAGGAATATTTCTAATTCGGATCAGATCGGATTTCGGATAGGGTCCAAAAATTTCAAATCCGGATAACCCGAACTGAATAACCCGAATAATCTGTTATCCGATCCGATGAACACCTATTGTCACATGTGATTTGAGCAATATGGTATGTCAAACTCAGACATTTCCACTTAAGTCGGGGTATTACAATGTTCCTTTTCTTTATTTAGTGTTAGTGCACGGTTTTGCGTCTAGAGTCTTTGTATTTATCGTTAATGTTTTATTTATTAATTAATGTAATAATTAATGTTTATTATTAACTAGTTCGTTAAGGTTAAGTCTAGTTCGCTAGGGATGTTAGCGAACTAAGACATTATAATGTATTCCCTCCTGATTCGTTAGGGGATGTTAACGAATCAGGGGGTGGTTTGCTATGTTGATTTATGTAACGAAGGGGAAGCTGGTTCGCTAGGGGATGTTAGCGAACCAGATCACCTTCTATATATAGTGAACTACTGTTCACTTTAATGTAAGTTTTGAAAGAAAAAAAAAGTTTTTGAGTGTTAATTAACCAATTGCTCTCTCTCAAGCTTCACCCTAACATTATTCATCTAATATATTGATAATATATACACATACATAACACTGAATCAAGGTTAACTATGAGCTAGATCTTTAATAGTATTAATCGGATATTCACAGATCTGAGATCTGTTAATTGTTATTGATTGTTAATCCGGGTTCCAACAAGTGGTATCAGAGCCAGGTTGGAGCTCATTACACTTGATTTGGTGTTTTAATTGTTATTGTTATTAAGTTTTTCGGTTTTGTTTGGTTTTGAATCAATTTTGATTTGAATTGATTGAATTATGGATAATTTGGGTTGAGTTTGTGTTGGTTAAGGTATTGGATAGGTGTGAATTAAAGAAATTGAGGTGTGGATTGGATTTGTGTGTTTTGGATTTGGATTCGGTTTAAGTCCGAAACAGGGGTGTGTTTTTGGTCAAATTGATTTGGTTTAAGGTGTTAATCGGTTACGAGGTTATGTGTATTGGATTCGGAATTGGTTTACGAGTGTATTGGTAGGTCGATTGTGTGTTTTGGTTGAGAAACGAAGGAGTATTACAAATTTGGTACTGTTGAGTTTCTGGGTTTGATCTTCAAAATTTCTGGAAAAATTGTTTGAAGATTTGAAGATGAACGTAATTCGTTATCTTCTTCCTGGTGATTTGCTATATGTTTCATGGTGATTCGTTATCAACTGTGTTACTTCGTTATCTAGTTCGTTAGCCAATTCGTGTGAGTTATTGGTTCGTGTTATCTAGTTCGTTAACTAGATTAACCGATTCGTGTGACACGTGTTCTTCTTGGAATTTGTGTCATAACAACCTTTGCCACGTGGCATAAGGTGTCAGAGTTTGTTACAAACGGTTGTAACAACCTGAATCGCTATAGTGTGATTCGCTAATCAACTGTAGCTGATTCGTTATATTAATTCGCTAAGCATTTCTTAGTGATTCGTTACTGATTATCATCTGATTCGCTAAACTAAGTTGACTTGTGATTCGATAAGTTGACTTGTGATTCGCTAAGTTGACTTTTGATTCGCTAAAACACTCACCTCATTCGTTAAGGTACTTCGTTGCTGATCAGTCTTAACTTCATTAAGAGTTGATTCGCTATAACTGTTCTCAGTTCGCTATAACTGTTCACTGATTCGTTAAGCTATTTCACTATTTGATTCGTTAAACACTTAAATTTTTCAAAAATGGCCGGTATGTATGCATTAGCGTCTCAAAACATGTTGATGCAACAGATGTTGCAACTTGATACCGAGATAGGTTCACATTCTAAATGTCCAAGATTGATGAAGTTTAGTGACTTTGCCAAGTGGGAACCTCGTTTTCGTGCACATTTGGGATCTGTTCATCCTGACTGCTCATATTGTCTTGATGAAGTTTATGTTGCACCAATGATTGGTGATGATACTATTGGGTATACTCCTAAAGCTGTTTCTCAATACTCACAAGAAGAGAAGAAAGCTTTAGAAATCGAGATAAAAGCATATTCTACTTTGACTATGGCATTACCCGAAAATATTTTTCATCAAGTTGGTAGTATCAAGAGATGTGCGTCTTTATTTCAACATCTGCGTATGAGAAGCATGGGAAATACAGCTGAGAGTAAGAAAGTAATGCTCAAGTTTCAGTTTCGAAACTTTAATTTATTGAAAGGAGAAACAGTTGAAGAGATGACTACAAGATATAGTCATTTAATTGCTGAAATAGACAAGATGAAATGGAAATTTCTGAAAGAGATAAAATTGACACTATTAAAAGTGTGCTTCCAAGTTCCTACTCAACATTTCTAATGGTTTTGAAAGAGAATGACTATTTTGTGAATGAAAACTTGACGGCACTTGAATTTCTACAAAAGATCGAAGCTAGAGAATATGATCTTAAGTGTCAAAAATCCTCCAAAGAAAATCAAGATCCAGCTTTCTATGGTGGAAGTATGCCTCTTAGTTCAACGATCTCTCCAATCACTGCTTTTCTTACTCATGCTACAAGTGAAAAAGAATCAACTATGTTTAATGATCCAAAAGTTTGTTTCTACTCTGCTGGTAATTCGGGTGGTTCTGGAAGTTCAACTAATACCAATCCATTTGCTACACCACCTAGTGTTAATATGAAGGAAGCTGAGCAAAACTTTGCTTTTCTGACGGCTTTTATGTCTTCATATGAAAACTTGGTGAGTAGTAAAATTGCCACAAGTGATTTAACAGATGAGGACTATGATCAGATAGATCCAGATGATCTAGAAATCATGGATTTAAAATGGAACATGGCTATGATCGTTCGTAAAGTTAAAAGATTCATGCAGAGAACTGGAAAAGATCTTCCAGCTTTAAACAAGAAGTTGGGTTTTGACAAATTAAAAGTAAAGTGTTATAATTGTCAAGAATTTGGGCATTTCGTGAAGGAATGTGACAAACCAAGGAAAGAATACACTGGTCCTCGTGGTCAAAGTCAAAATGCTTCTTCACCACGAGGAAGTGATGCTGAAAAGAAACCATCTTCTTCTACAACACAAGCAATGTTAGCAGATGGAACTGATTGGTCACAACGGTTACTATGCAATGATGTTCAAGCAAATTTGGCTATGTTTGGGTTACATAAAGATTGTCAAGATGCTACTGGTAGTGAGATGTCTTCCGATAATGATTCTAGATCTGATTCTGATGACTCTTGCGACAAGCATTCTGAATCAATGTTTGCTTGCATGGCCAAGATCAATGAGGTTAGTAACTCTATTTCTGTTACTTCATTTGTTAAAGCATCATGTGTTGACTGTGAATATAACAAATCTAAGTTAGAAGCATTGAAAAATCAAAATTATAATCTTATAAGAGAAATTGCTTCTCTTAAGGATACTTATCGACAATCTCTTGAATCTCAAAGGAGATCTCGAGAAAAGATTGAAGCATTGTCAACAAGTAACCATGATCTCAAAGCCGAGTTATCTGCGAAATGACCATTAATGACCAAAAGTTTCAGGAAACCTTGAAACATCATTCAAAGATAACTGAACTTGAGAATGAGGTTCTTGAGTTGAAGAACAAGTTGGGTAAATTTCGAAATTCTTCGTTTTTGTTGAATGAAATTATCGAAGTTTCTGGAAAACAAAAGGACTCTAAAAAGGGTATAGGTTTTGTTGAAATTCCACCACCTTTTCATAATGATTATAAAATTAATCCTTTTGCAAGAAAAGAAGAGGATTTAATTCAAAAAAATCTGTGATTTCTGAAAAACCTAAATTGATTAAACCTGAAATTGTCAAACCCCAAGTTGCTCCTCAAAAACCTCATGTGGAAAGTAAAAAGGTCTTTGTTGAAAATGTTGACAAAGTGATTATTGAAGATGTGTTTGAACCTGAGATAATACACAAGAATAAGAACATTCCTAGTTCTAATCATATTCTTTGCGAACCTCAAGAGTTTGAGGAAGCTGTGTATGGTTCATTCAAATCTCAAATGAACAAGGAAGAACTGTGAAAACCAAACCAGTGAGGGCAAAGAAGTCAGTTAAACCAAAGATTTCTGACAAGGACTTAATGCGTTTTATTAATCCTCCGAGTTCTAAGTCTTCACGGCCAGAGTTTTTAAGTTAAAAGGCATGGACACGATGTTCACAGAAAAAGATATTCCAATAAGTATTATCAAACCTGAACTTATTGAGAGTGTTTTTATCAATGAAACTTCAAAAATTCAAGAACTTGAACGTGTGTATGCTCAAACAAAAACATCAGTTCAATCTGACCCATTGACTAAGGCAAAACAATTTTTAAAACAAGCTAAGAAAATTAACTTTGTGAAGTCAAAAGGGACAGATACACTAAAAAGTTTTTCGAAATGTTCTAATTTAGATTTTTATTTAAAGAAGAAATCTGAATTATCTGATGAGTTTTCTAAGAGCATGACTAAAAATGTGAGTCATCATCAACCGTCTGCATCATTCATTCCAAATACTTCACAACATCATCGTGTAGACATGCGAACTTGTTTCTTGTGTGGTCAACAGGGTCATGTTGTGAGGAATTGTAGTCAGCAGAACTATCAGAATCTTCATCCTTTTATCAAGGACAAATCTAAGCCAATTCCATTGGTCAAGGAGATCCTGAAACGACCTATGTCGTATGCTGATAATACTTATTTTGTTCTCTAATGTGAATCCTCGGAAGGTTCTTCATGTCAATGAGACACACGGTCAAGTGAAACCAAAATTTGTACCAACTGAACCCATATGTCAGAACAAGAATTCAAACATTGTTCAGGCAGCTTACTTAAGACGAAAGTCTAGGAAGCCGGTAACTTATTCACAAGTGGCTGAACAACAGTTGAAATCTGTTCAAGTTAATGATCAAAGAGAAAACCAAAAGGTGCCCAAGACTGAGGCCTGGGCCGCCTTTTTGAACTAATCACTTTTGTTTGTGTGTAGGGTTCATTCAAGACCATTTCTGGTGAAAACTGGATCATGGATAGCGGATGTTCTCGTCATATCACTGGAAATCTCAACCTCTTATCAAATGTAAGAAATATTCAAGGGGGTTATGTAGCGTTTGCAGGGAATTTTGGGGGCATGATCACACAAGAGGGTGAAGTTTCAAATGGTCACATTATGTTTGAGAAAGTGAATTATTGCGACAAAGTTGATCATAACTTATTGAGTGTATCGCAGATTTGTGATAAAGAGTACACTACGATATTTACTGACAAAGAATGTCTTATCTTGAAACTGGGTTATGTTATCCCCGAGGACATGGTTGTCATGCTCGCCACGATCAAATGATATTTATGTCTTAAATATGAGTTCTAAGGTATCCACATCGATCGAAACATATTTTGTCTCGAAAGCAACCGAGAAAGACTCGATTCTTTGGCATCGTAGAATGGGTCACATACATGTCAGAAAGATTAATTATTTAATGGCAAATGACTTAGTTGAGGGTGTCTCGTTAAATAATTTTAAATTATCCGATCACTGCATTTCATGCAAAAAGGGCAAGCAGAAAAAGAAGACACATCCCTCTAAGTTGTTGAATTCCATTGATACTCCTCTTGAACGACTTCATATGGATTTGTTTGGTCCTGTGAATCGTGCGAGTATTTCTGGGGATTGGTATTGTCTTGTCGTGACTGATGATTATTCAAGATACTCTTGGGTGTTATTTATGAGTTCGAAGGATCAAACACCGGTTTTGGTACAAAACCTTATTACTAAGATCGAATCACTGTATAAACAAAAGGTGAGGAGAATCCGAAGTGATAATGGTACTGAATTCAAAAACACTATATTGGATTTCTTTTGTATTCAAAAGGGAATTCACCGAGAATATAGTGCACCTTATGTACCTCAACAAAACGGTGTTGCTGAACGGAAAAATAGAACTCTGATTGAAGCTGCACGCACAATGCTCGCTGATTCAAAGCTTCCTGTCCAATTCTGGAATGAGGTAGTGAATACAACTTGTTATACGCTTAATCGAGTTCTAACTGTGAAACGACTCAAGAAGACAAGCTACGAGCTCTTAAATAATAGAAAACCTAATTTAAAGTACCTGGAACCATTTGGGTGTCCGTGTACAATGTTGAAGAAGGATTCGGGTAAATTTGAAGAAAAAGCTATCGAAGGCTATTTTTTGGGATATGCATCTCCAAAGAAAAGGGTTTTTAATTTCACATCTGGTTGTGTTGAAGAATGGTACCATGTCGATTGTCAGAAGTATACTACTCCTTCACAAGGAAAAGGTCCAGACTGGTTGTTTGACTATGATAGTTTATTTAATTCATTTACTCCTTCGACTGAACACATCGACGAAGATCTGGTTCGAGCATACTTTGAAGATCATTTGACCATTCCAAGATTTTCAAATTCTAATGATGTTGAAGCTCAACCAGATGCTCCAATTGAGGAACCTCATGTTGTTTCTCCCGTTGATATTGATAATGTTTCTACTTCTTCTGATGATGATCAAGCTGAAGTTCAAGTTATTGACATTGACAGTGATAATGTTTCATCTCCCGAGTTAGGTGAACATTACACTAATTTATTTGACAATGTTATTCTTCCTGAGAATCCCACTCTTCGGATTCATGGATATCATCCACAGGAAAATATCATTAGAGAACTTGATGTGGGCGTTCGTACACATCATCAAGTTGCTTCGTCAAGTGATAATAACATATTGTGTGCTTACACTAACTTATATTCTTAGGGAATTGTAAATCTTGCTAAATTCTATTGCTTTCTATCTCAAGTTGAGACAACGACAGCTCGTAAGGCACTTGAAGATCCTTCTTGGGTAGAAGCTATGCATGAAGAATTACAGCAATTTGCACGTTTGGGTGTTTGGGACTTAATAGACAAACCTGCTAGAGTCAAGAAAGCTATTCCGACTAAGTGGGTATTTAAGTGTAAGAAGGATGATCGAGGGGTAATTGTGAGAAACAAGGCACGATTAGTGGTGCAAGGTTTTCATCGGCAAGAGGGTATTGATTACACAATGGTATATGCTCCAGTTCCAAGATTAGAGTCGATTCGAATCTTCCTGGCATATGCAGCTTATAAGAATATCAAGGTCTATCAAATGGATGTTAAAAGTGCTTTTCTAAATGGTGAATTACACGAGGAAGTGTTTGTTTTACAGCCTCCTGGTTTTGAAGATCCTGATTATCCGGACCGTGTTTACCGATTAAACAAGGCCCTGTATGGTCTACATCGCCCCGAGAGCTTGGTATGGCACGCTCGCCGACCATCTGACTGATGATGGCTTTAAACGAGGGACTGTTGACTGCACTTTATTTCATAAAACTGTTGGTGATGATCTTCTCCTAGTCCAGATTTATGTCGACGATATTATTTTTGGGTCTACTAACGACACATTGTGTAAGGAGTTCGAGAAGTCCATGCAAACAAAGTTCGAGATGAGCTCGATGGGAGAGATGAATTTCTTTTTAGGGTTGCAGGTTCACCAGTCTGCTCACGGAATTTTTATTCACCAGACTAAGTATGTGAATGATGTCTTGAGCCGATTCAAGATTTCTGCCGGAAAAATCCCTTCTACTCCTCTTACAGTGGGTCACAATTTATCACCGGATGAATTGGAGGATTCCGTTGATTCTACCCTTTATCGTGCTATGATTGGTTCTTTAATGTATTTGACGGCTTCTCGCCTTGATATTATGTTGTTGTTTGTCTTTGTGCTAGGTATCAAGCAAGTCCACGAGTGACTCACCTAGCTGCAGTCAAGAGAATTCTTCAGTATTTAAGGGGAAATCCAGACATCGGGTTGTGGTACCCCAAGGATGATACTTTCAATCTTACTGCCTACTCAGACTCAGATTATGGAGGATGCAAGATCAACTTCAAATCAACGACCGTAGGATGTCAATTTTTAGGAAACCGGCTTGTTTCCTGGCAGTGTAAGAAGCAGACAACGGTCTCCACTTTAACCGCCGAAGCTGAGTATGTTGCAGCCTCGAGTTGCTGTTCCCAGGTTTTGTGGATACAACAACATCTTCGCGACTACGGTTTGAAATTTCTTACTACTCCTATTTTGATTGATAATTCTGCTGCTATTAGTATCACCAAGAATCCCGTACAACATTCTAAAACGAAACATATCGAAATTCGATATCATTTTATACGGGATTGCTATGAAAAGAAATTAATTGATCTTGAGAAAGTACACATTGATTTTCAGAAAGCCGATCTGTTTACTAAAGCTTTTGACAAAACGCGTTTTAAATTTTTGCTTGATTTAAACGGATTGAAGACCCTCGCTGATATCCTTAAGCAATGATGACTATTTTTATTTTCTGTCGTATTTTTCTTTTAAAATTTATTTTGGTTTTAGGGGGTGAAAATCTAGAAAATACAAAAACAGTGTGTTTTTCGTTTGTATAGATAAAATCCAAAAACATTAAAAAATTTCAAAATTCAAAAATATTGTGATTTCTGTTCTTTAATGTTTTTCGTTTAAATATTTAGAAAAAACCAAAAACATTTTAAAATTTTGAAAAACCAAAAAGAATGTGACTTATGTTTTGTACAGAAAAATCCGAAAATCCAAAAAGATTGTGAAAGTTATTTTGTTTATAAGAAATTTGAAAAAGACAAAAATATTGTGTTTTTAAAGTTTTGAAAGAAAAAAAAGTTTTTGAGTGTTAATTAACCAATTGCTCTCTCTCAAGCTTCACCTTAACATTATTCATCTAATATATTGATAATATATACACATACATAACACTGAATCAAGGTTAATTATGAGCTAGATCTTTAATAGTATTAATCGGATATTCACAGATCTGAGATCTGTTAATTGTTATTGATTGTTAATCCGGGTTCCAACATTTAGAACAAAATTTTGTTCCAAAGGAACACTCACTAGTTTACAACCAGTTAAATCAAATTCTTTTAAAAGTTTAAGACAGTAATTTTTTGAGAGAGGCAATAACCTGACTCGGTTTTTAAAACTTCAATGCCAAGAAAGTATTTTAACAAACTCAAATCTTTGATAAAAAAAAGTTGGTTTTAAGTAATTCTTTTATGGATTGAATATCATTGTTATTGTTTCTAGTAATGATAATATCATCCACATATCTATATTACATATAAAGGAAGAGTGACGGGTAACAAAGTAATTTCATAATTACATGACTGACAAAAGAGTCATTAAATAATTGGGTAAGAAAAGTAATTTACCAATGTCTCCACCCATTTTTAAAGCTTTCGGTACAACTTGATGATTTATATTGTGTTAAATTACTCATATATCCTTTAACCATTCAAAAGGTTATCAACTACATTAACTACATATATATGCCATAAATTGGATAAATCACAAAACACACCAAAGGTCCAATTTCAATAAATATATTTGTTTATATGCTTTTGATTATAATGGTGTCTAACTAGGGGGCTAAGGAAGCCTTCAGTGGATAAATATAATTAAAACATTTGAAATCTCCATGCCAAGGTTTAATATTGAAAATAATAATTTTTATCATTTCACTAATAACTAATAAGGACTAGGTTCCTCACATGTTAATCATGTTATATGATGTCTTGTTTTACTACTCTCTTTTTTTTTGTTTTTTTATATTTCAAACATATGTGACAAAATTCAATTTTCAGCTTTCATGTGATTGTTAGTAATAACATGCAGATATGTCTCAAATAATGGTTTTTTTGCGTTATGTAAAGATTGCAAAAAGTTTTAGTATACAAACCAGTTCGTGCTGCGACTCTTTGGTGTAGATGGATGATAATATAATATATATTCTCCTTTTACGGATTTACTTTTTCCATTTTATTTTATATAATAACTCATATCAAATTCGTGTACCAAAATTAGCCATAAATGATTCTCATTTTTATTTAATAAACCAACTTACAGACTTATGATACTTCAATGTTTTTACTAAATATTTGATTTAAGTTTTCACATTTACGTTTTGTTTTTCAATTTAAGATATTTAAGTATACCTTATATTATATTATAATTTCCCATCTATAAGACATTTGGGCATATTATTTTTGCTCTATTTAGAATAAGACTCTTCTCGAGTGTTATGGTGACATTTTTAACAAAGAAGTATTTTAGATGGACATTATCTAATCCATCATTTCTTTAAAACATATATTATTTTCATTACATAATGTTAAATCATGGTTATAAATAGTTATTATGGTGACTATCCACATTCTTACCTCTCATATTTCATTATATTTGTATTAACTCTATTAGCCTATATATAGTGGCTTTGTCTACTTGTATTAGATATATATACATACCAATGAATAAGAACCTCCATTTTCTCTACGTTTCAAGCTCTCTATACACTATGATAATATGCATATATGATGTAGTTGCTATATATATTTGAAAAATGAAATTCACAATTTATGTTATGCGAGTCTGAACCAGAAACGAGGTGACTAGGTTAGTTTCATTTTCACGTCGGGTAACTAAATTATAATATAATTTTTTTTTATTTTTTCTTACAGCTTGTGAGTTAGTTAGTTTCAAATATTTTTTTTCATTCATATTAGTTTCTAAACAATATGATTAGTTTTCATGGCAATTGTAGGTTTTCAGTTGGGTCATTCAAGATTGATGTTCCAAAGGTCCAATTTCAATCAATATATTTGTTTATATGCTTTTGATTATATTGGTATCTAACTAGGGGGTTAAGGAAGCCTTCAGTGGATAAATATGATTAAAACATTTAAAATCTCCAAGCCAAGGTTTAATATTGAAAATAATAATTTTTATCATTTCACTAATAACTAATAAGGACTAGGTTCCTCACATGTTAATCATGTCATATGATGTCTTGTTTTACTACTCTCTTTTTTCTTTGTTTTTTTTTATTTCAAACATATGTGACAAAATTCAATTTTCAGCTTTCATGTGGTTGTTAGTAATAATATGCAGATATGTCTCAAATAATGGTTTTTTGGGTTACGTAAAGATTGCAAAAAGTTTAGTATACAAACCAGTTCCTGCTGCGACTCTTTGGTGTAGATGGATGATAATATAATATATTCTCCTTTTGCGGATTTACTTTTTCCATTTTATTTTATACAATAACTCATATCAAATTCGTGTACCAAAATTAACCATAAATGATTCTCTTTTTTATTTAATAAACCAACTTACAGACTTATGATACTTCTGTGTGTTTACTAAATATTTGATTTAAGTTTTCACATTTACTTTCTGTTTTTCAATTTAAGATATTTAAGTATACCTTATATTATATTGTAATTGTCCCTCTATAAGACATTTGGGCATATTATTTTTGCTCTATTTAGAATAAGACTCTTCTTGAGTGTTTTGGTGACATTTTGTAGCAAAGAAGTATTTTAGATGAACATTATCTAATCCATCATTTCTTTAAAACCTATATTATTTTCATTACATAATGTTAAATCATGGTTATAAATATGTTATTATGGTGACTATCCACATTCTTAACTCTCATAACTCTATTAGCCTATATATAGTGGCTTTGTCTACTAGTATTAGATATACATACATACCAATGAATAAGAACCTCCATTTTCTCTACGTTTCATGCTCTCTATACACTATGATAATATGCATATCCGATGTAGTTGCTATATATATCTGAAAAATGAAATTCACAATTTATGTTGTGCAAGTCTGAACCAGAAACGAGGTGACTAGGTTAGTTTCATTTTCACGTCGGGTAACTAAATTATAATAATAATAATAATAATAATAATAATAATTCTTTTTTATTTTCTCTTACAACTTGTGAGTTAATTAGTTTCAAATGTTTTTTTTTTCATTCATATTAGTTTCTAAACAATATGAGTAGTTTTCATGGCCATTGTGGATTTTCAGTTGGGTCATTCAAGATTGGTGTTCGGGCCTAAAATCCTTTAAGTAATAATAAAGACAGTTGGGTCGTGCTTTAATTCTCTTGGCTTTTGGGGTTAATATGAGGTGGATGCGGGCCGGTTACAAGCTTTTGACTGAATACATAAGGCTGGGTAATAAGATTTCATGTGAATGTCCAAATTGTGTGCTTTGGCCTTGTGTCTTGTAGTGTATAAAGTTGTTTGTACAACGCGTTTGACATTATGCTTGTAGCTAATTTTATTATGTTTTAAGTATAATTTTCTAGAAGACGTTGACTTAGTCATTGTTTACATTTTTGGTAGTTTTCACTTTTTTGGGGGCCAAAGTTGGTTTGAAACAAGAGTAGACTTTTATGATTGAAATGTACTAAAGTTGCAGTGACACTAACTTTTCAAGAACAATTGTTGTTCATTGGTTCATTATAGTAGTGACTGAATCATCGATGTGTTCCCTATGTACATGGAAACTGTTGTTGCACCGACTATATGATGTTACTTGCTTCCCATGTTTAATGTACGAAGTTACTTAAATGAACCATTTTTAGTGTTTGAACCTTACTACCTCCTTTTAAAATTAAATTTACTTTATCAGTTGATGATTCAAACATTTGCATGAATGGTTGATTCTAAGTATATTACTACGTTTGATAGCTAAAAATTAAAATTTAATTTTCTTCTCTCTATTTATTTCCTTTTTCTTGTTTTTTTTTTGTCGCTTCACCCGACTTAAGCCGACATAAAGTTCAAGTTACCTACGCTTTCAATTGTCTTATGAATAACAACTTGTATTATATGATAAAAAATTGTTATTCAAATAAAATATATAAATTAAATTATTTAAAGAATGATAAGAAACTTAATATATAAACATATTTAGAAAACGTAAGATTAGTTTCATAAAATATTGTCTATGTCAAAGTACGTGGCGTTATTATTTACAAGAAATGGAGCATGGCTATGTAAGGCCCCGTTACCGGTGCCTCACATTTGGACGTTGGATTTACTCATAAACACAGTTCATACTATCAGAGTTAATAAAAACATTCACAGAATGTTAAAACCTTCAAAACCATTACATTACATGACCATTAATCCTTGTCTTAACGAGCATTTCAATTATTTAAACATAAAACATTGTCTTTTAAATACCATAACATAACACTTCATTGAGATGCCAATGCCTTCCAATCCATGCCATGTGCTTCCCCTCAAGCAAGTTGCCTCATTCTACTCACCTGCGTGCATACTAAAAGTCAGTTACGGTGAGTGAGTTCTAGTTAATCAGACGACATACAATACATTCACATACTGACATATGCACCCGAAGGTACATACTTCTAATTTACTTACATGCTTACAATCATTCGTACTTTCATCCTTTCTTTCATACTTACGTAATACTTCCATTCGTACATATATGTTTTGAAGAGCATTTCGCCCTATTAACTTCGTCGATATTATTAGGGTCGGCTCCCTACATTCGCCGATACTATTAGGTTCGTTTCCTTACATTCGCCGATACTATTAGGGTCGGTTCCCTTCATTCGCAGATACTATTAGGGTCGGTTCCCTACATTCGTACTACTATAACACACCTGTCATTTACATACTTTCATTGACAATATGTGCAATCTCCGAAGAGAGTTCACGTACCATCAACATATCATACATACATTATTCATACATCATATGTATTCATACATACATCATTCATACATCACACATATCAATCATACCTTTAACTACCACTTGATGGCACATGCAATATCCGAAGATCGTTCACACACCGTCAAGCAATCATCATACATAAATCATACAAGGCATACACTTACCACCTAAGGTAAGTGTATTAACTATCACATCGAGTATGCACACAGCCCCGAAAACATAACAAGGAAGTGGGGCTAGAAACTCACCTCAATGCGGTTGCGTTCACCGTTTACGGTTATTCCACTCTTTAGCTGTGCACGACTAACTGTATAACAATTACGCGTATTAATTACTATCACTATCCATATAGTATTTCTAGTCCAATTATAACCCTCAACAAGCGGGGGTCCGGGGGAAGCGCACTTGGCAGTGGGGTCTAGGGCGGCAGCCCCTAGCAGGGTCCAAGGGGGAGAGCCCCTGGCTGGGGTCGAGCTGCCAGGTCAGCTTGGAAAAATTTTATTTCTATTAACTGTCTTATCACATTTTCCATTAGCATTTTGTATTATTAATTAATTTGCTACTTAAAAGTTCAAGGGTTTCTTTGTAATTAAATCATTCTTTTTCTATGTTCAGGGACCATTCTGTCCTTTTGTTAAACTTCTAGTTCGTTACATTGCTCTTAACGAATTGGCTTATCTTAGCAAACTGGTCCTTGTAGCGAATTGAACCCTTTAAAGAACTGGACCTTATAACGAACTGGTCCTTTGACGAATCAGTTCATGTAGCGAATCAGTCCATGTAACGAATTAGACCCTCCAATTCGTTATCTCCTTTAACGAATGACTATAACGAATCAAGTGTGATTCGCTATCTTTTCCCTTAACAAATTGAACATGAACTGAAGCTAGTTCGTTATGCTCCCATAGACGAATCAGCTAACGAATCACCTTTTAATTCTTTAAGTTCCCGTTAGCGAACTAGGGTTAGGTCAGAGAATGTTGGAAACATTCTCTGACATTCCCTTCCTCGTATTACCTTTTTCGACGCCGTCGCCGGAAAACCGCGGATTTTAACTCGTGTTTCACCGTTTTTCGTCCCGTTCGATCCAGATCTGAGCTAGGGTGATCCCTAAGCTCATCTTAGGTTCGGTTTATACCCGATTCCATCCGGTTCTCGATGAAGACAATAACCAAATTATCTAACATTGGCCGACACACCCTATTCATCATATCCATAAATGCTGCAGGAGCATTTGTTAGACCGAATGAAATTACGAGGAACTCGTAGTGTCCATACCGCGTTCGAAACGATGTCTTAGGGATGTCTGCCTCCTTCACCTTCAGCTGATGATAGCCTGATCTGAGATCTATTCGTGAGAACCAACTTGAACCTTGCAGTTGGTCAAACAGATCGTAAGTCCTTGGCAAAGGATATATATTCTTTATCGTAAGCTTATTCAACTCCCGATAGTCTTTGAACATTCTCATACTTCCATCCTTCTTCTTCACGAACAACACTAGCGCGCCCCAAGGGGAAATACTTGGTCTTATGAAACCTTTATCGAGGAGTTCCTGCAATTGGGACATCAATTCTTTCATCTTAGACGGCGCTAGACGGTAAGGTTCTTTCTCGATGGGCTGGGCTCCTGGTATTTAATCTCGCTCCGGTGGCAACCCCGGAAGATCCTCAGGGAATACTTCTGGGTAATCACGCAATGTAGGAACATCTTTCATTTCTTTTGTCTCAGACGTAGCGTTGACAACATACGCCAGGTAGGCACCACACCCTCGTCTTAATAACCCTTCGGCTTTTATCATCGAAATGACGTTAAGCCCTGAACTTTCCTTATCACCATAAACTGTCACCACACTGCCACCCAAGGACTTTAGCTTTATGATCCTACTCTTACATACTATCTGAGCTTCGTATTCAGACAACCAATCCATCCCCAACACTACATCGAACCCTCCTAAGGTCATAACATACAAGGTAACAGGGAACTCATGTCCCTCTGATTCTATCTTACAATTATTAACCATTTTCATTATTTTCACCGATGTGTCACTAGCAGTTTCTACTATGAAGGTTTCAGACACTCGGCAACATTTCATTTAGCTAGTTTACTAAATGTCGTAGCTACAAAACTTCTATTCGCACCCGAATCAAATAATACAGAAGCAGAAATACCGTTTACTAAGAACGTACCGGTCACGACATCAGGAATCTGTCGGGCTTGTTCTTGGGTCAGCATATAGGCCCTAGTCCTTTGCCTCCCTTGTTCAGCATCTTTCTTCTCGCTCCCTCCAGCTTCACCACTCGTACAAGTCCTCGTCAAGTGACCTGTCTATCCCCACTTATAACACGCGGGCTTCGCATGTCAATCTTGAGCAAAGTGCCCCATCTTACCATATTTGTAACATGCATTTGACCCTGATCTATATTCCCCACCATGAGACTTCCCACACTTGCGGCACACATTAGACCCAGTGCCCCACTTGCACTCTCCAACGTGCATCTTTCAGCACGTCCTACATAGCCTTTTCTCCCACACTCTCGGTTGCTTATTCTTAGGGTTCCACATCTGAGTACCAGGTCGTTTGGCAGGAGCGGCCCACTTCTTCTCCTTTTTCACTTCCATAGCCACCTCATCTGTCAAGTCCTCATAAATCGTTTCCACGAGCCCCACAGTAGAATCAAAAGTATCTGGTCTACCAACCTTGACCAGGACGCGAACATTCTGCGGCAGTCCCCTATGGTAAAATTTGATCCGCTTGGCCTGGTGTCCACCATTTCTGGCACCAACCTTGACAGACGGTTGAATTCAGTGAGGTATTCGCGGTGTGTCATCTTACCCGCCTTCAGACCCAAAAACTTCATCTCAACCTTCTCTACCTATGCATCAGCACATAGTCGTTTCATCACTAACTCTTTCAGATTGTCCAACCTCAAGGCCATGATCTCTTCTCGACTCTTCCTCTGCCCAACTGACTCCAACCAGTAAATCGCCTCCTCACCGAATGATTGGGTGGCATACCCTACAGCTTGGTCGGGACGACATTCGCTAATTCGGATAATTTTGTCCATCGCGGTTATCCATTGGAGAGTAGCGATTGCATCTCCCAAGACAGTTAGCTTTGGTGAATCACAGCCTATGAAAGACTTATAATTGCATCCACCTCGGCCCCTTTTTCTAGCATCCACCTCGAGCTGCCAGGTCAGCTTGGAAAAAATTTATTTCTATTAACTGTCTTATCACATTTTCCATTAGCATTTTGAATCATTATATAATTTGCTACTTAAAAGTTCAAGGGTTTCTTTGTAATTAAATCATTCTTTTTCTAAGTTTAGGGACCATTCTCTCCTTTTGTTAAACTTCTAGTTCGTTACATTGCTTTTAACGAATTGGCTTATCTTAGCGAACTGGTCCTTGTAGCGAATTGAACCCTTTAAAGAACTGGACCTTATAACGAACTGGTCCTTTGACGAATCAGTTCATGTAGCGAATCAGTCCATGTAACGAATTAGACCCTCAAATTTGTTATCTCCTTTAACGAATGACTATAACAAATCAAGTGTGATTCGTTATCTTTTCCCTTAACGAATTGAACACGAACTGAAGCTAGTTCGTTATGCTCCCAAAGACGAATCAGCTAACGAATCACCTTTTAATTCGTTAAGTTCCCGTTAGCGAACTAGGGTTAGGTCAGAGAATGTCAGAAACATTCTCTGACATTCCCATCCTCCTGTTACCTTTTCCGGTGCCGTCGCCGGAAAACCGCGGATTTTAACTCGTTTTTCACCGTTTTTCGTCCCGTTTGATCCAGATCTGAGCTAGGGTGATCCCTAAGCTCATCTTAGGTTCGGTTTATACCCGATTCCATCCGGATCTCGTGACTTTAACGGTTTAACGGTGTCGGCTCGTCGTTTCGTGACCATAACTAACGGGTATAACATCATACTATCATTACCTTAGGTCGGGATTGATTCTTCTTCTATGTTCGGATAGAGAGAGAGAGACTAGAGAGAGAGCTTAAGTGTGTGTTTTGATGGTGTATGGAATATGTGTGAAATGAAATTAAATGGGTGATTAAAGGTATATATATTTATTGATCATGGGCTTAAGCCCATGGTCTTTCCTTCTTACTTTCATAACCCAAGTCCATAACCCATATCCATTTACCCAACACTAGCTCGACTCCTAATAACTCGTATTTTCATTTACTAACCGAAACTAGAGAAACAGGATGTTACAGGCTAAAACTACACGACACAAACCTTCTTATGACCTATTTAACCTGCATAACCCAACGTGTTCATGTTGACCTGTTTGCCCAATTAGTTCAACACGACAAACCCCTAACCCGCTTATGACCCATTAACCTATTTGTTTACAACTCACCAACTAGATTCACATGTTTACAACTTGGTTATTGCCTGCAAACTCGTCAACGTTTTTTCCACGTTTAAATAATTTAATTAAAGGGGTCATGTTTAGGTTACATGGTTTTAATTGAAGCTTCATATATTAATCGCCACCCTTTGACCTTTCTTCACAAACTTAGTTGGCTTGTGATTATTCTCAATGAAAGAGATCTGCCTGATATCTATATAATCCCCCTAAGGAATACACATTGGAGTTGTAATCGACACAAAATAAAACCATTTTTTATTCATATATTTTGTTGAAGGCTTCATTCTTAGAAAATTATTATGACTGTTAGCTGAAAAATTAAAATATAATTTTCTTATCTCATTTTTTTCCTTTCACGCGACTTAAGACTACATAAAGTCTAATGTTTATTTTTATGCATCACCCAAACATGTTTGAACTCGTTTAAGCTAACACAGATCTTAGATCTGAGATATAATTAACCTAACACTGATCTAGATCATGATTACTCTTGATTGTATATAATACGTTATATGTATGTGTGTTAATTGTATGTATGTGTATATATAATATTAAGATGAAGATCGAGAGAGATTCGGACAGGGTTTTATTAATTATCTCTCCAAAACTTAAATAACTTGTGAACATAGTTCACTATAAATAGAAGATAGGTCTAGTTCGCTAACATTCCCTAGCGAACTAGACACTACTTCGTTACATACATAAATAGATAAATAACTTAACCAAACATCTCCTGATTCGTTAAACATCCTTAACGAATCAGGAGGAAACTAACTTAAGTCTTAGTTCGCTAAACATCCTTAGCGAACTAGTCATTACATTTAACGAACTAACTTAATACTTTAATATTTTATTACATTAATCAAAACGACGAATACGTTAAAGATAAATACAAAGACTCGAGATGCAAAACCGTGCACTAACAAAACACCCTTCCAAACACTCGTCACTTCCTATCAACTTTGTAAGTAACATGTGGCTTATAATATAACCACATCGTACACATATCGATTAAATGATGTTTCACACTGACTCATGTATAACACCTTGCGATGTAAATACAAATCTTCGTGGAAGGCATGCCTAAAAGTGCAAAAACATATACCAAATCTACGTATGGACCCTGTACGACTTCAATTCAAGATGCCCATACAAATATACTTTTGTCCGACATATTAGTAAGGCTAGGTATTAGGCCAATGTGAAACCGTATGCAAACAATGGCTCTCACTACTTGAAACAAAAGAAATTTAACACAACGCATTGTCACCACTTTCAAAGAATTTACAAAAAAAAAAATCAATGCTCAAACCGTGGCACACCATAGTCTATCCGCTTACTTCAGCATACCCGGATCTTATGTCAGATACTATCGTTCCACTACCATGCGAGGCAAATCCTCGTGAATTCAACATTCATACAACTCTTAATGGCCTCATATGTTTATGTTGTCGCTATACTAGAAACTTGGTCGTCTAAAACCCCTTAACTAGCGCATATACACACACTATCTAACGCTATTGGATTGTACTTACAACATTTAAATGAATATACCCTCCTACATGTGAAGCGCGACCATGAGAAAATAAAATTATACATGTACTTACCTAAACCATGGATCTGGAAAATAGTTGGAATCGTAAACGAATATCAACTGGGAACAAAGGACCATCAATGGAAAAGTGATACTTTTAATAACGGAGTTATGTACTTTGTTGTGAAATCCACATATTTAAGGTGACGTGTTCAGTTGTTGGCTTTTGATACTCACACGGAGAAGTTTATTAACACGACCTTCCCAAAACTTCCAACAAAACCCTCGGATGGACACTTGGTTGTCATTCACAACGACCTCCACATATTTGTTACTCACGGTTTATCGTGTTGGACCTTAGATTTTTAAAAGATGACACGTCACACATGGACAAAAATGTGATCCCCCCCCCTAAAAAATGCCTATACTATTAGAGTTGACCATAACATACAAACTTAGAATTTGTGTTCTCAAATCATCCCTTTATTTTAATCATCCCCTTTATTTTAATCATGCAAACTTAGAATTTGTGTTCTCAAATCATCCCTCTATTTTTCATTTCTTTTTTGTTTTGTATGTTTTACTTGGTTTAATGACGGATGCAATCGATTTTGTTATGTTTATAGTTGATCTGAACCAATAAATATACCTAACATGTCATTACCCTTACTTCTTCGATTCCAAGGCATTCAGATTTTTAATTATAAACAACCTACATGGAACCAGAAAATAGAATCATCACATGATCAATTGCTAAAAAAGGTTCTTACTTTTCACTGACACATTAATCCAATGCTTCATGTACATATAAAAAATAAACAATCGAATTTGACACAACTTTTGCAATAGAAATCCAATATAAATCCCATTATAAATCTATGTATACCATACTCAACGCATACTTCGTGTAAGGTTAATCATTATTCCAGAATTAAACACACATTCAGTGCTTCATCATCGATAAGTCACTCCTGCTATTTAAGTCTGATTCGTACTTGTCAGTTTTTAATGCCCCAAACAAAAACTTTTTTTGTTTCTGCAAGTTAAGTACCAGATACTTCATAACACCATCGATCCAATATATATGTGTGCGCGATTATGCATGTGCAAAATCAAGTCACATATGCCCACCCTTTTACCTTTTTTACAATTCGCTGACATACTGGCTTTAATTTAAGCATTTCTTTCATCTCTTTATCAAATGTCACCCATAACTACTCACTTATTAACACACATTAATCCTTTAGTTGATTAAAATTTACAAAACCCACAAACGTACTTTATTAAAAAATATATCACAGAACACGATGTATCCAATATATATATGCATATGTTAATTCTTTTGTGCGAGCACACCCCCCCCCCCCAATAAAAAACAAAAAGCATCCAACAAACCATAATCATATGCGGCGCTCGCTCGCACTAATAACCCATTACACACCACATCAAACACTACAAACCAATACGAGTCGATAACTTGCGTGAACCCGCAGCAATACGCGGGCACTTTTTCTATTACAAACAAAATTATAAACATATCTGGAGTATTTTTAATAAACAATGAGTAATCATTTTGGCTTTGAATAAAACAAATTTCTAACAAAACACCTAGTAATTTTGTATTCCACATTCTAGGTGTTTGTTTAAGACCATATAAAGATTTATTTAACCTACATACCTTGTTTTCATTTTTAGATTAATAGCCCTCAAGTAATTTCATATATAAGTCCTCATTTAATTCACCATATGAAAACCCATTGTTTATATCTAATTGAAAAAGAGACCAGTTATTAAACACAGCAAGACTTATGACACTTCTAACAGTTATCATTTTTACCACTAGTGAAAAAGTCTCATAAAATCAATTCATTCTTTTAGGTTAAAACCTTTTGCAACTAATACCTCTCAACCTCACTTGTTGACATATTTTTAATCTTATGCACCCACTTACACCCAATGGGTTTTCTACCATTAGACATATCAACGAAATCCCAAGTATGATTTCTATGTAAAGCACTCATTTCCTCATTCATAGTCAATACCCAATTATTATCAATACTATCTTCTTTAAAAGTTCTGGGTTCAAAACTTCTATTTAAAATAGACACTAAACAAAAATTTTCTTTTGGAAGTTTAGAGTAATTTAGCATCTTTTCTAGCCCGTATTAACTTTTCCCTCAACAATAAAGTGATGTAATATTTTTGGTAAGAAAATATTTCTAGTAGATCTTTTAGCATGTATGAAACCTGGTTCCCGAGGACAGGACCCTCAAGATGGTTAGTTTCATCATGTTGGAAAGTAGGTTGAGCTACCACATTGTCACTATTCACATATTGACTAGGTTCAGCCGTCCTAGTCTCACTAGAACTACACTCAGGCGGCAGCTTAGACCCACTTTCTCGTGAAACATTTCCCTCCTCATCATTAGTATTTGTACATTTGAAAAATATTGGTTGTCTAAATCATCAAGCTTATCAAAGAAATTCAAACTATTAATTGAAGTATCTTGAAAATAATCAAAAAAATTTTGAAATACATTTTTTTAAAAGGAAAAATGTTTTCATAGAATTTTATATCTCTTGAAAAAACAATATGTCGTTTCTCATGATTCCATAGTTTATAACCTTTTTTGTTAAAAGAGTATCCTATGTGTACACATTTATCAACACGTTTACACAGTTATCAGAATTGTTTAAAACAGTGTGAAAACAAAGACAACAGAAAACTCTCAAATGTACCAAAGAGGGTTTAAATCCAAAAAGTTTTTCATAAGGGGATCTGCCATTCAACACATAACAGAATCCTTTTGATTAAGTATGTAGCCGTTAGAACACATTCAGGCCAAAAGTTAAAAGGAACGCCTCTTCAAATAATAAAGTCCTAGCAACATTTAACAAATGTCGATGTTTTCTTTCAACAATACCATTTTGTTGAGGAGTGTGGGTGCAAGATGTTTGATGAAGAATACCATTATTTCTTAAAAAAAATCATTTGATTATTTATAAACTAGGTACCATTATCACTTCTAAAGGCTTTAACAATTGTATTAAACTGGTTTTTAATTATTAAAAAGAAACTTTCAATGTTTAAAAAACTTGTGACTTATCATTTAAAAGATACACCCGCATTACTCTAGAAAAATCATCAACAATTGTTAGGAAGTACCTAAAACTTCCTTAATTTTAATCCTATAAGGAGCCCAAACATCAAGATGAACTAGTTCACCAACACTATGTGACACATGATCACTAAGAGGAAATGGTTCACGATGTTGTTTGGCTTGATGACATAGATCACAAGGAATAGACTCATCAAAGCTTTTACTTTTTAAATCATCTTTAACACATTTAAGACTTGACTAGCAAGATGGCCTAATCTAGCATGCCAAAGATTAACTTGATCAAAACTATTGGAACACACTTTAAAAGATTTAGAATCTTCACCACATATATATAACTCATCTATTTGGCTACCAGTCACCAAGGTTCTCTTTGTGAGTGACTCCTGAATGAAACAATTTGACTCATTAAAGGTAACAGACATTATATTATCCTTTGCAAGTTTATAAACTAAAAGAAGATTTACATAGTATTCTGGTACAACAAACACATCGCTTAGGATAACATCATTATTAAGTTTTAGGTTTCCAATTTTAGTTACCAAAACATTTGATCCGTTGATGTTTTGTAACAGCCCAGCTACCACTGCACCATAATATTGTCCGCTTTGGCCGGGACGTACCACCATCGCCTCATGGATTTGCTTTTGGTTGCTCAGGTGGTCACCCATCCTCATACTACTCCCACCTGAGCACGCTTAACTATGGAGTTCTCCTCTCATCCACTACCACTAAGCGCCCAAAATGCTTTATGATAGGGAAGGTATCCACCTCCTTATAAAGAAGGCTTAGTTCTCCTTCCCAACTGATATGGGATGTCACATGTTTAATACTTATGATAAATTCATAAACATCAATTGGATCTATAATGATTTTATCAGTTTTGACCATGTGTTGGTTTGCACCAGAATCAATGACCCAACCAGTTACAGCTGATAAACTTTGACAACTATTAAAACTAAAAATATTTTTCATAATATGTGAATTTGAGAAGCCGTTAATACCTCGTACATTACCACCTTGTTGTTCCTCATTAGACTTCTCTTGTAATAAACCTGACAATTTAGTCACTTGATTAGGAATAAGTGAATTATGTGAAGCATTATCAGAGGAACCACTTTTAAGAGAACTACCACTTGGTTTGTATACCCCCTTAGGTCTGGAACTTTGTGGGTATCCAAAAATTTCAAAACACCTTTCTATGTTAAGCCTTATCTTATTACAGTGTGTGCACTTCAAATTAGGGTTATGTAACATTCGTTATTTTTCGAATCCGAAACCGAACACATATATCATTTATGATTATTTTTATTTATTATTAATTCGAACGTTCAACGCTAAATAAATTATCTCGCCGTTTAAACATATGTATTTTTCTTTTATTGATTTATTTTTTTTATTTATCGATTTAAATAAGAGTTATGTACAAAATCCAGCCCTAGCTAACATTTATCCACTTGTGTACCCAATCCTAAAGTTTAGGGACTAAATTGCAAAAATTATCCAAAACCCTTCTCTTCTTTCTCCCTTTCCCGTCACCACTGTCGCCCCCCCCCCCCCTTGCTTCATGACCCACGATTAAGGCCTGGAATCACGGAATTGACTTTGTATAAACATTAAGTGATCAAAAACGCGTCCAAATCATACCTTAATTGTGTTAATAAACAACCAATTGACAGCTCAATGCCAAAAACGAACTGCGGATCATTCGATTCCTAAAACCATATATAAAATCGTCTATGTTTCAATTAAACTCGTCCACAACTCACTTAAGCTATCACGACCTAAACCCCTATACTTAATTAGACCAGTTCACTCTTTATAACTCGTTCTTTCATCAATAAACCGTCGGCCCTGCTTGATCTCGTTCACCCACCTATGATCGTTGTTAGAGGTAATTGTATACATGGTTAGAATCGCGATGTTGTGTAGATTAAAAGCCCTAAGGCTTATTGGATAAACATTAACATATTTGGATCAATTGATTTCGTGAGGGGTGCTTAGCCAAATATGTTGATGTTTGCTTATGATTATATTATTTGGGTTCTGGGTATTGTTGCAAGATGTTGGATGGCTCAACTAGTTAAGTCACTTGAATCCCGGGGTGGAGGTTGCGGGTTCGACCCCCTGCCACCCCGTTTTGCCTTTAATTTTAGTATTTTTGTTAAACTAATCAATTTCAATAATTTAAAACCTTAATAAATTATAAATAATTTATATCTTATTAAAGCCAACATATTAGCTCGTTGTTTTCTGAATCTCGGTTAAAACTATATATATATATATATATATATATATACATACACACACAGGGGTGGGATCTAGAGAGAACTCATCTTAAAGAGAGAACTAGAGAAGTAGTAAAGAACTATTTTTAACTATTTAAAAAAATTATTTTGTGATTTTTTTTTCTTTCCTCATTCTAATAAGATGATATTGACCATAAAAAAAACAAAAAAAACAAAAAAAAAAAACTTGTCGGTGTAGTACTGTAGTGCATATGTGCACTAATACCTATTACATATATACAATAGTGTTTTACTGCATATAATACAACACAATTGCATTATCCAATACACACTATTGAATATATGCAAATACGACACTAATAATTGTATGCAAAACACATTATCGCATATATGTAATACAACACTAATGCACATATGCACTATATCGATTTTTTTTAATTTTTGTATATAATATAACACTATTGCAAATAAACAATACAAACAACTATATAAATGCTATTCAACATTATTTCAAATATCAAAATGCACACTATTGCACATATGCATTATAAAAAAAGTCGGTGTATTGCATATATGCATTACTCGTTAATTTTTGTTATTTTTTTTAGTTTTATTTTTTTGGTGGTGAAGAATAACAACATATAAGAAGGATGAAAGAAAAAAAATTTTAAAAATATTTTTTTAATTAAATTAAAAATACTTCATTATTAGTTCTCTTATTCTCTCCATAAAATGGAGTTCTCTCATGATCCTCTCCCTATATACATATATATATATATATATAAATATATGTATAATAGTTATTAAAAGTTTATAAGGGTTTTTGTAATGAATATTTAAAAAGATTTTGTTTATTTAGAATACGTAAATTAAGGTATATAATATTATTTTACATAATAATTTGGCTAGCAAATTTATAAACAAATGGCATTTTAATAAATATATATTGTTACCGCTTAAATAATATAAGTACAAGTATTTTATAACCAGTTATATTTTATTAAAACCAACATACTAACTCGTTGTTTTCCGAATCTCGGTTAAAACTATAAACATATATATATATACACACATATATCTATATATATAAATATATGTATAATAGTTATTAAAAGTTTATAAGGGTTTTTGTAATGAATATTTAAAAAGATTTTGTTTATTTAGAATACGTAAATTAAGGTATATAATATAATTTTACATAATAATTTGGCTAGGTAATTTATAAACAAATGGTATTTATATTGTTACCGCTTAAATATTATAAGTACGCATATTTTATAAACAGATATATTTTATGCGATATTAAGTTATAAGTAATCTTTATTAATCTTTAACTTTAAATAAAATATGCTATACGCTCAATACCCGTTCCTATCTCGTTTTCTCTCTTAGTCCATTTGTTAATTTGTAGTTTTCCCGTTTTTACACTTGTTAGGATTTGACTTTGCTACCTCTCGAGCGCGACGCGTATTCTCCTGCCAATCTTAACGTATTTATTCATTTGCTTATTCTCTAAGGTGAGTTTACATATCCCCTTTTTTCATATTTCAAAATTTTGGGGGTGGCATGTATACCCTATTTAAATTACCCATTTTTATTTATTCATCTATTCATAACACAATTCAATATATGTTTATGTGTGATTATTGCATGCTCTATGATAATGCTCTATGTGCTTAATTGTTTATTTTATGTTTGGTGGTTGGTATCTCATCCTCATCTAGTATGATCATACACTTACCCAAATATATTGATTTCGTATCAATAGGAACGGGTCCACATCTATTTAGTTGTTTTACATTTTTCATGGGAATTGTGATGCTCAACATTAACATATGAATTGTGGTTTTTATCTATATATGTATCTCAACTTAAACTTATGTATTCTCACCAACATTCGTGTTGACAAACTCTATTTTTATACATGCTACAGGTACAAGTAATTTACATTGATCAAGATTGAAGATATTAGTTTTTACCTTAGGATATTTATCCAAACAATAAATATAATGTAATTGTTTTAATTATTATAACCGTGTACTTGTTTTGATATTATTGAATTAAATAATTATCGTCACTTTAATTAGTGTCTTATGAGCTACTGTCCAATCAATACATTACGTCCCCCGGCATGTTCCGCCCCAAAATTTAAAAGATGAAAAAGGGGGATATGTAAACTCACCTTAGAGAATAAGTAAATGAATAAATACGTTTAGATTGGTAGGAGAATAAGCATCGCGCTCGAGAGGTAGCAAAGTCAAATCCTAACAAGTGTAATATTTGGAAAACTACAAATTAACAAATGGACTAAGAGAGAAAACGAGATAGGAATGGGTATTGAGCGTATAGCATATTTTATTTTGGTGGTTGGTATCTCATCCTCATCTATCATCATCTAGTATGATCATACACTTACCCAAGTACTTTGATTTCGTATCAATAGGAACGGGTCCACATCTATTTAGTTGTTTTACATTTTTCATGGGAATTGTGATGCTCAACATTAACATATGAATTTTGGTTTTTATCTATATATGTATCTCAACTAAAACTTATGTATTCTCACCAACATTCGTGTTGGCAAACTCTATTTTTATACATGCTACAGGTACAAGTAATTTACATTGATCAAGATTGAAGATATTAGTTTTTACCTTAGGATATTTATCCAAACAATAAATATGATGTAATTGTTTTGATTATTATAATTGTGTACTTGTTTTGATATTAATGAATTAAATAATTATCGTCACTTTAATTAGTGTCTTATGAGCTACTGTCCAATCAATACGGTACGCCCCGGCATGTTCCGCCTTTGGTTGGGTTGTGACAGATTGGTATCAGAGCCGAAGGCTATAAGATAGGTGGTTAGATATAACGACCTAGTAGCATGCTTAGGGTCCCTATACGTGATATGCCTTTACGTGTTTGCATCCTGAATTATAATATTGATTGCAGTAGCTTAAATACTATTTAATGATTTAATATTATTCTTGTACACAAAATCACACACTTAATCCGAGGCTATGCCTCGCTCTCAAAATTGTTTTCAAAACTTTAGGACGATTTTTTTTAAATAATATGGGAAATTCCTTAAGAAACCCCGCCTTTTTCACCTCCCTCCTTGAGGATGATTCGTGGGATGGATATGTAGTAACTGTAAGAGGGACGCGCTTGTTTACCGAACCCTTGAAACCAAGGCTTGCGAGCCTAAGGAAGTGCAATGCGCATAAATCTCAATCAACCGCGAGACCTGCTTGCCTTCCTGGAGTGTTCAGTAAGGGTGTGGAACTTATTAGGCCAAAGCATATCACACCAAACGTACCCGAGTCTGCTACCCTCATTGTATCAAACGTGGTCATGTGACGATCACACTCTTATATCAACGATGAGATTTTTGTTTAAATCTTTCTATTTTGTTAAAAATGAATATTTTCTCAAATTATCAGTTTCATCAATACTCTAAGTTAAGGTTATTAAAATTTTATTTTGTATTCTCATGAATTTTCACAAAACTCGAAATTTCACATAGATATACAAAATTCTTTCCCCAAAACATAATAATTTTTTTTTCACGTGTCATCATTGTAGCTTGTCTTCTTCCCGCCTTATCAACCGTAACCATCGCACCAGCAACTCGGGACGTAGCATGTCATCCCGCATCACCAAGGGAATCGTGGAAGCCCTCCCAACGATCATCTCTCAATTGCAAACTGTGAATGCTTCTTCATCATCCACAACTCCAAACTCAATTGCTTACCCCCTCAAACAATTCAAGAGTGCCAACCCGCCCGAATACTTCGGTATCGACGGTGCTACCATTCTCCTCCAATGGTTCAAAGAAATGGAGAGCATATTCCTTCATTGTGAATGTCCTGAGGACAAGAAAACTACTTACGCCTCGAGCATGCTCAAGAAAAATGCCCTCAGTTGGTGTAACGTTGAGAAGTGCACGTTTGGCACTGAGGTTGCCATGGCCTTGCCATGGGATGACCTCAAGAAACTCATGCTCAAGAAGTTTTGCCCAAAACATGAGCTTCGGAAGTTGGAAGAGGAGTTCTGGAGTTTGAAACAAGAAAGTGGAAATGACGCCATCTACAACGATCATTTCCATGAACTGAGCCTTCTCATCCCTCATATGGTCACTCCCCTTGAACGTTCAATCGACAAGTGCATCTCAGGTTTGCCTATGCAAATCCAAGATTCCGTCCTAATTCGTGACCCTCAAACCCTCCATGATGCCATCACTTTAGCTGGTACCCTCACCAAAAACCACGTTAAGGCCGGGACCTTGACGCGGAAAAATTCCAAGAAGCCCAATGATAAGGCTGCATCCGAGCCCACTAAAGAACCTAAGCCCGAATCTTTCAAGCACAACAACAACAGCTCTACCCACTACCGCAACAATAAAAGAAATTCCAATTCCCAAAACTATGTCTTGACCCAATCGCAAACACAACCCACCAAGAAGCCCTACATAGGACCCCACCCATTATGTGATACGTGTAACTTTCACCATTCGCCTAACCTCAAGTGTTGACAATGCACCCATTACAATCGATTTGGTCACCTCTTTACCACATGCCGTGAACGCAACCAACTCATGATGCAACCATTTATCTCACCTCTTACCCAACCCTTACCTTATACTCAATCACCCTCAACTATGAGTGCTTGCTACAATTGTGGAGACCCTAACCATTATCGCAATGGATGCCCAAGACTCGCACACATGAACCAAATTCAATCCTAACCAACCCAAATCGCTTAATATCAAGCTTACCAAGCCCAAGAAATCAACTTCATCCAATTCAAGCTCAACCCATCCAAGCAATTCAAGTCCAAACCATTCAACCAATTCAAGTCAACCAAACCCCGATTAACCAATCAACCTCAAGTGACCAAGCTACTCAAGGACAAGTGTGTTACATCAATGGTTCCCAAGTTTAGCCTAACCCTTTATGAAGACATGCTACGCAAAAGACGTTTCATTTATTTAGTTCTTTTCATTTAAATCTAATGTATTAACTTCATTAGATTTCAAGTTTTGTTATAAATAAGAATTATGGTTATATATAATAGTATTCAATCTCTCATTTATTCATATATTGTCCATTATTGCACTATTTATTGTTACACAATTTATTATCATGATTTAAGAGGTCAATGACCGGTTTTTTACCGGGACTATGTTGCATGGCTATGCGCATGGTAATTTAATAGCACCTTATTTGTATAATGAACTACATATGACCGATTCCTACATACTCTTTGGAAATTGGGACTATGGACATGTGTTGTACATAGTTATCTAATAGGAGTCACATGTGCAAATTTTATTTCGATATTTTAATACATGACTACCCAAACCCTCCAAACTCACCACATTCTCATGGTACTCTTATCTCATCCAATCGATTTTATAATCTTGGTTTCAACCCTCAACTATTATTATATTCATAAGTCATGTGATTGGTTTATTGTGTGAATCGATTATTGCGTGAATTTTGTCGTCGTCACAAGTATTTTCTCTACATCGTAGGTGTAACTTATATAATTTTGCTCTATCTATTTATTTCATTTTGTTGTTATCACTTTCGATGGTTAACTTCAACAATTTCGTTTATATTTATTTTTATTTTATTTATTTATTATTATTATTCTTAAGATTATTTACTAGTTATTTATGATCATTAAATTTCCCATATTTATCTATATGTTAATTACTCTTGATCAAATGATTCTATTTAAATATCAAAGAAAAAAAAGGAGTTATCTTTTACCCATATTTTCAAACCCGCACAACGGGACAAACCATGTGCATTATTCGACGATCTAAATAATTATGAGTGCACGCATAATTATCGAAATCCTCGCATGGAACTCATGGTGAATACGGTTGTGTGTCATAACTCGGAACCTAAGGTGATTTTGGGTAACAGTACAAATATCAACGTGATAAGGGCATGGTGGATACGCCACTGATACATCCTATATATAAGTGTCCTTATCATGCCTTCCGTTTGTAGCGTTATTTGGGTCACCTGAAGATCTATGTTATTTTTTTATATATATAAAAAAATCTCTTGACACTTACTTTCTTTCTTTATGTTATATCTTTCTATAATTTCAGGACGAAATTTTCAAACTGTTGTGAATACTGTGACATTTGTTATTTTTCGAATTCGAAACCCAACACATATATCATTTATGATTATTTTTATTTATAATTAATTCGAACGTTCAACGCTAAATAAATTATCGCGCCGTTTAAACATATGTATTTTTCTTTTATTGATTTATTTTTGTTATTTATCTATTTAACTATGAGTTATGTACAAAATCCACCCCTAGCTAACATTTATCCACTTGTGTACCCAATCCTAAAGTTTAGGGACTAAATTGCAAAAATTATCCCCGTCACCACTTTTGTGTAACGATTCCGGCAAATTCAGGTATACCCTAGCCGGTATATACTATTTACGTGTTATTTAATACTGAATATATGAATTATAATGTGTATATACGAGTATGTATGATTCACGGTATGAATTATACTCGATTATACCGTTAATCGTATTGGAAGTACGGTTAACCGATTGACGGTTATTGAAACCCGAATGAATCGGAGATTACATTATAGACGAAATATATAATGTTTAGTGATGTTTACGAAGTATTAAAGCTTCGGGATAAGTGAATTAAAGCACAGAAAAGAGTTTTCGATTTAATGGTACGTCGGTACGTTAAACGAAACCTTTAATACCAAACCAAGCAAGAGGCGATCGATCAAGCCGAAAAAGATGCACAATTACCGACAATATGATGTGTTAAGTCAATAAATGTCATGGTTTAAGTTTTTAAAGTTTTTAAATCGGTTTTATATAAATTTCATTTTTAAGCCGAAAAACGACCGTTTTAGCCTCGTTTTAAGTCGAATTAAACGTTTAACCGAAAAACGAACTGAACCAGATTATCCACAACGTTATTCGGATTACACAATCCGAATGTGTGGCCAAGATTGAAGGTGTGGGCCCCACCCCACACCCAATATGTTCCGATCGGATAAGGGTAACCCCCTCATCCCTTTCATTTTCTTTTTTCTAAAACCTAATCTCCCAAATTCTCTCCATCCTTCCAACATTCATCCAACCTCTCTTCGATTTATACCAAGAAACCGAGGTAAAGACCGGATTATAGTCGTGTTCATCTTCTTTTCTCGAGTCATTTACAAGAAAATGAGGTTTCAAATGAAAAATGGGTGAAAACCCGAGATGAAACCGATTCTTGCATGATCAAGTGATGTATACAAGTTATACAGGGATCTTGGTCCAAGAAAGGAGTTAAAAGAGTCAAAAACGAATTTTTACGGTTAAAATCTTTGTTTTGATGTCTTAACCGAAACCATGAAAGAAATGGCTTGATTGTGGGTATAACTTGCTTGGTGTGGTGTTATTGTGCTTGTAGGTGTTATATCTAGTTGCTAGCAAAGGCTAGAAAGCAAGATCTTTGCGATCTAAAGCTAGAAACACAAGGTAGTTCGGTTTTTCGTATGATTTATATGATTTGGACAGATTGTGATAGACTTAGAGTTGGGTCATGAAATTTCACAGAGATGATCTACACATGAAAATATGAGATCTGTGAATATTTGGTAATTTTTGGATAAAGGATGAATATTTGGTGAATTTAATGCTCGGTTTTGGCTAAAAATAGTGAAAAATAGCTAAACATTATGAAAAATTCTGGAAAATTCCAGATAAGCTTTTAATAACATGTAAAAGTCACACACAAAATTTCAGGTCCATTGGAGAAGTCTAAGTAGGCGTTTCGGTAAAACGAGTTCTAGGGTTTTCTAGCTCGGTTTTAGTGAAAATGGCATGAAAAATGAGATTTTGGTTCTGGAAAAATTACAGGGAACTATGTGGATGGCAGGGGTCATCCCAGAAAAATTTGGGATTTTTCTAAGGTCGTTTGGTATTTTCGACATATTTGGTGTTTAAATGACGTTTAAAAATAGATAAATAAATGTTAAATATAAAAATTAATTCTGGAAATATTTTTATAAAATTCCTTACTGTCAGAAAGTGGTTTGTGCAAAATTTCAAGATCCGAGACTAAACAGATAATTATTTGTGCTAAAAAGAAACATAAAAACAAACTTTTAAAGCTTAAAACGCGTAAACCGGCAAAGTTCGCCTAAGCGAGCTGACCGGTGTATAAAAACCTTAAAAATGGACTATTTTCATGAAACTAAGTTAATCAAGTAAAAATAAATCATCCGAAAATAATTCGGATGATTTGGGTATTTTTACCCGATTTAACAGCATCCGGTGTATTAAAGACGGAAACGGGCCCCGCGGCCAAACGGGGTGTCTAAACCGAGCTCTAATTTCACCACTTTAATTAAAATATCAGTAACAACTATTTTCGGGTCATGTGTGACCAAACTCATTTTGAAACATAAAAACGGATAACCGTGCTAGGCACGCAAAACGGGGAAAACATTATAATAATAATTTTGACGGATAAACTCTAAGAGATATCACAATCTGAGTCCTGAGAAGTGTCTCTGGGTTAACATTGTCCCCGGATCAAGTACAGTACTGGGTTAACAGTGTCCCCAGATGTACCGGTTGACACGGATTTAATTTATGGAAATTGTATAGTAACGACTTAGGTATCATATTACAGATTCAGGTTCATAGCTGTACACTGTACTACATACTGACTCACGAGAAGGTGAGTTTCACGAGCCCCTTTTTACTGAACTGTTTTAAATATTTTCCCGGGGCGGAAAGCATGTTTCTATCAAAATGTTTAAGTACATGCTGATCGCATGGAAATGAATGTATTTATTTAATGTTTGTTGTACGGGAATCGTACGGTAATGTATTAAGATGGTAATTGTCTGAGTTGCTAAAATTGTAAGGCCCGAAACAGTGTTCTGGGTTAACAGTGTCCCCAGAGGTTATTAAATGGGATTCTGGGTTAACAGTGTCCCCAGAGGGTATTAAATGCGTTTCTGGGTTAACAGTGTCCCCAGAGGTTATTAGATGTGTTTCTGGGTTAACAGTGTCCCCAGAGGTTATTAAATGTGTTTCTGGGTTAACAGTGTCCCCAGGGGTTTTGGGTGTGCTTCTGGGTTAACAGAGGTTTCACTTGTGGGCTCAGCATAATTACATCGCTAATTTATGATTATTATAATGATTTGTCCTGGTTTACTTAAATTAGTGAAACTCACCAACTATTCGTAGTTGACCCGTTTTCTTTACATGTTTTCTAGGTAAACCCAAATTGGAATAAGTGATACGTGCTTGATGATGTGTGCTATTTTGTGGAAGCTTAAGGATCTATATTTTGTATTAAATATGTTAATGTACTATCGGTAAAACTTATGTGATAACGCCTAGACGGTAACGAAACTCGGAACAATGTAATACGTTTAAATTAATGTAGTGGTGTTTTCCTTATAAGCAATGCTGTTGATATCAGACGTGTCTGTGGCATCCCGTTTACGTTTCCGCTGCGGTTACGGGGTGTTACAGAACTTGGTATCAGAGCCATTGGTTATAAAGAATTAGGATGTCTTTAAAAGATACCTAAAATATAACCAGTAGCTCAAGTGTTATAGGATCTGAATATCAACTAATAATTTATTGTGACGAGATAGGGATGAACTTGGATGGACAAGTGAGTTATTATGGTCCGGAACATAATAACAGACTTGTCCGCACGAGGGAATTCAGGGGAAGTCACGGGGGACTTTAATAGGTAAAATTGGCAACATATGTGTAAATATATGATAATATTGTTATGTGGCAAAGTTGTATAAGTAAGTGTATATTAATTTGATTATGATTTACACTATGGAAAGAACTATATGTTTGTTAACTTGTGTGCAGGTAAGAATGTCGAGAACTCATAGTTTATCGATGGAGGAGGACCCGGAGGAAGTCAGCTCCGGGAACTCTGGGAGTCTACGCATATCATCCAGCTCTGAGCCTAGCGAGGCTAGTCGTAGGAGCTCTAGCCAGTCCTCCCCAGTCAGGATTGTCAGATCCCCTACCCCACCCGCACCACAGGCCACCCCTATCCCTCCCGGATTCGGACCCCGCCTCACGGCGCGGATCAGTGTCCCGCATGTCCCACCGACCTCTCCCCCACCCAGACCTGCTACCAGTCGGGGCGAGTCCTCCCGCTCCCAGCCCGAGCCTGTGGCTCCACCTGTGTGGGGTCTCCCTAGGCAGGAAAGGGACGCGGCGGCATGGCTTCGAGTGCTCACCGAGCAGGTGAATGAGCACTCCGCCGCCTTGACAGTGGGAGTGCAGAGGCGGATGTATCTGGGGGACTGCATACTGGACCACCAGTATGCGATTGCGCAGTTGAAGAGGGAGTGCTCATACTCCCAGTGGATGATCGGCCGGATGGAGACGCGGATCCGGGGTATGTTGGCTGTGATGGTGGTGTTGGTGGCTGTGTTGGTGGGGTTGGTATACCACCGTAATTAGATGTGTTAGGATAGGAGTAGACAGGGATTTTTTTTTTGATACTCTGTGTAAGCAGTTAGTGGTGATGCTAACATAGAGTGAATCTTGGGTAGTTATAATACAACCACTGGCCCTTAGGGGGTCTCTTTTGGGGTATATCATTATAGATACTTTTGGGTATCATTCAAGCACTGACCCATTGTGGGTTATGTCGAGATGATGCCGACATAGGCCCTATGTATGAAAACTTAACCTATGTAATGATGACAGGAAAGTATGTGAACTGACGTTGATGTAATATGTACTGATGTTTATTAATGAATGGAATGTGTGTTGTGTTTTATGATTGGAATTTGTATTAATTACATGTATTTTTCTGAATGTTGTGTAGAATGGCACCAAAACGATCAGCTCAAATGTCGGAAGTGGATGTGAGCCGTTTGATTGCTCGACAGTTGGAGGCGGCGATACCGGATATAGTATCGCGCATCGCCGCCAGTATTAACAATTCGACCTATCCAACCCCTCCGAGCAATCAAACGACCACCAATAATGACGGGGAACAAAATGTTAATCCTCCACAGAACGATAACACGATTCCGAGTAATGACGCACCGCCTAGGGTGGTCGTTACAGACAGTAATGGCCCTATACCTACTGTAGAGACGAACCGTACTGAACCGATTCCTGCATCCAGGGGATGTTCAATCAAAGACTTTATGTTGTGCAAGCCCCTAGACTTTAGCGGGTCTGAAGGACCAAATGGATTAGTTAAATAGATCGAGAAAATAGAATCCGTTGTGAACATTAGCAACTGCCCCGAGGATTGCGTTGTTAAGTATGCTACCTGCACATTCACGGACCATGCCTTGACATGGTGGAACACCATAGTGCAGACCCGCGGTCAGGCGGTGACAAACCGCATGACCTGGACAGAGCTCAAGGCTCTTGTACTGGAACATTTCTGCCCGAAAAACGAATTGCAGAAATTAGAAAATGAATTGTGGAACCTAGAGATGCAGAGGGCGGACCACTTGGGTTATACGAACCGGTTTAATGAGCTGTCGCGATTAGTGCCGTGGTTGGTCACCCCAGATTCGAAGAGGGTTGAGCGTTATATTTGGGGACTAACTCCAGTTGTAAGGAGTATAGTCAATTCTGGGGGACACCGGACGTATGAGGGTGCGGTGACGCAGGCTGGTATCGTCACATATGATTTCATAAGGAGCGGGTCACTGAAGGTGGCAGGAGAATCCGCTGGGGGAAAACGGGGTACACATGACTATAGGATCCAGGAAAAGCAGCAAAATAAACGTGCTAGGCCCTCTGCCCAGAACTACGCCATGACTAGTTCGGGCGGAAGGCAGGAACCGCAGAGAAGGACGTTTCCCAGGTGTGGGAAATGCGGTTACCAACATGGTGGCGAGTGCAGGGTGGTAGTGTGCCATCGGTGTGGCAGGGAAGGGCACTCCGCACCGAGATGTAGGACAAACCTGAACAACCTGAACCGACAACCGCAACCTATCCGTGCGCAGCCATTTAAGACCCAACCAGCCCGACAGCAAAACCCGCAAGGAAACCAAATGGTGACCACCAGCCGTGCTTGCTATGAATGCGGCAGCACGGATCACTTCAAAAGACACTGTCCGAAACTGAACCAGGGAGGAAACGGGAGGCAAACCACGGGTCAGGCATCGTCGTCCAATCCGGCGAGAGGCCGAGCATTCGTGATGGGGACGAGCTGTAGGTTCCCTGGACGGATCACACGAGATATCCCGATATACACAGGTGCGGAATCCCTGTGTAGATCGTTACGGACGTAGAACACAAACACACGAACACACGAATACGATACGAACAAACACACGTTATATTAATAACTCAACACGTGATATAATCACAGTTACAGACTCTCGACCTCACGTCACTTGACTCACTGAATTACACGAACTCGAACTCTTTTAACTAACTCTAAAACGATAATCCGTAACCTGTATAAATACACGACAACTTCGCCTCGGGCGAAGTTGTCCATAACTTCGCTTGGTTAACAAGTTCGCCTAGGCGAACTTGTCAACAACTTTGCTTGGTTAACAAGTTCGCCTAAGCGAACTTGTCAACAACTTCGCTTTAAACAAACAAATACATAAACAATATTACAGACTCGATTACAGACACTAAACATATGAACTACTGACATTTATGCACCAACAGACTCCCCCTTGGCAGTAGCTTCATATCTTGATCTTTTAGCTCTTGTCTCGTAATCCTGTAACTTCAAGCGTGCACTCCTTCTCTAACACACACCGACACAACTCGTTGATACTTTCTTGCTTCGTCCTTCCAAGCTGGAATATAAAAGATTTTCTTCTCGTTAAGCATCTTCAGATCAGCTTGCGATAAGTTAACAAGATGCATCGGATCGTAAACTCTAAGGATCTCTTGTTCATCCTCATCTTCCATCACTGCCTCCGCTGTCTCACAATCAACGAACCACCACTTTAGGTCTTTGAGCACATCCTTGGGCATAAGCTTCATCGGTACTTCTTTAAGGCACCGGATTGGTTTATACTTCATAACCATCCAAGGCTTTCCATCAGCTCTCAAACCTCTATCCTTGTCTTCAACAAGTTTCCCTTTCTGTGGTTTCAACAGCTCAAACTTCTTTTCCTTTATGCTCTCTTTCCATACGATTTTCCCTATGACTCTAGCCATATTATCGTCACTTCGATTGATCAATCCCAATCTGGCTAAGTCTTTAACCTCACATTCAGGCATTGTGTTTAACGATCTCAACATTCTTCTAAGGTACTGAACTCCATCATATCGTTTAATCACGAAGAGCCGCAACTGCTCATCATAAATCCAGCATATAATCCCTTTCTTTGCTTCAGCATAGCCCTTAATATTGTAACTCTTTTTGAACATGGTAGGGACTGCCGGTTTCTTTGTTTTGACGAACCATTGAGCATATCCTTCCTTCCACCTCGGCTGCTCTTCCCATTCAGTATCTTCAACTGCCGTCTGATCACCCATATTGGACTTCTCAACCTCTGGAATGTCATGTTCGACATTTTCTTCTACTATCTCTCCTTCCTCAATCTCATTCTCAATCTCAATCTGCTCACCGATCTTCTCAATCACATCACTCGGCAGCACATCTTCATCAAATAACACATCGTCACTGAACATATCATCGTCAAGTTCCCTCAACGCATCAATCACGTCATCATCAACCAACACCACATCATCATCACCAGAACCACCAGCCGCGTCGGCAGACTCCCCCTGAGCTGTGGAAGTACCAAGAGCTTGAGAAGTTCTTGGCAGCTCACCACCTGCATCTTTCGATGCATTGGGATCATCGTCTCGGTCATTTCTTCTTTTCGTCCTTATCTCGTCGCCCTTACAGCTCATCTCCCCCTGAGATGCCAAGAACTCCTTCAAGGCATCTATAATTTTCCCATGCTCAACCAGGAGGGATGACTGTAGTTGATTTGCTTCTACTAGGCATTGAATACTCTTCGATTGCTCTGCCACGATCCGCTCTAGTGAAGCTATTCTCTCTGAGTCTGACATAGGCGTAGGCGAGACATCAGAAGCAGGCGTAACCGCAGGTGGTACCATACCTGATAACCCTGCAGTAGTGACGACCGTTGACTCTACAAATCGTGCAGCAACCACCGACTGAGTAAGCGTTGGAGGTGGTAGAGACACGATCTCCGGAGTCGTCATCTGGATGGAAGTGGTAGATGGAATGCCAGCAGATGATGTAGCCACCACGGGAACATCTGCAGCGCTTGTACTTGTAACCTGTACAGAAGTAGGAACGATAGACATACCAGACAGTGCAGCCGGAGCAAAACGTACCATCCTTGAAGTCTCTCCAGCTCCCATACCTGCACTTGTCCTTTCCCGTCTTAAACGTCGTATCAGCTTATGTATATCTTCTTCCTCTTCTGACTCATCATCATCCTCTGTTCTCTTTCTCTTCCCAAACGTTCTCTCTCGAGACACCATCAACCGTCTCCCCTCATTCATGATCTCATCCAAATCTGAGTCAGCCATCGACGTAGCTGCTCTAGTAACACTCACAACCGAACCTTGAGCAGCAGAGACCTGCACCTCTTCATGTGTATCAACTTGATCCATATCGAAATAACCTTGACCTCCAAAGATAGCATCAAGATCTATATCCTCTGCAGCCGACACAACAGGCACAGCAGATGCAGCTTGAGTTGCTCTTGCCTGTCGCGGTTGAGGATCTCTGAACTCGTCCCCACCAGCAGGAACATACTCTGGGTTGATTAAAAACCCAAACAGTGGAGTATGCCTTGGACGACGTTCAGGGTTGCTCCTCGCTCTCGAAGTGCGGCATTGAGCAAAGATACGTTTGCTCACAGATTCCACGTATCTGATCGGTCGTCTCTGAGGTAGATTCGGAGCCACATGGTTCAATATCATCTGGATGAAACGTGGATACATAATGAACCGCTCCCGAGCCATCGCCCTCCTCTGTGTGTCAATCTCGTAAAAGACCATCTGACTAAAACTATAGCGTTTATTGTAAGGTAGTGCAGTCATTGCGGACTGCATGGTCGCACCCATACCGTCAGTGCCCGCCTTCCTTCCTGACATGCAAACTATAATGACGTGCATAAGGAAGCGCCACTGACCAAGTAGAAAACCCTTCCGTCTCTGTGAATCGCCTAATGGACCAGAATAGCCCATTCGGAGAAACGCTCCATCACGAAACGGAGCCACAAACTCAGTTGGGTCGTCCCTCGTCTCTTCTCCAAACCGTAATGCCACCCGAATCTGTTCAGAATTGAACTGAACCTGTTGATTGTTCACAGTCGCTCGCATGACCGGGGGCTCAACACGACAATCGTATTCTACCGTCTGCCAAAAGTCTTCGATATTTGGTAAGGATATCGGCAGAGTCGTCGTGATAGCATGAAAAATCCTCGAGCGTATGAGGAAAGTAATAATCTGGCGGTAATCCTCAACGCCGCTCGCTTCCGGGTCAAGGGTGATGTACATATTGTGACCCGGGAAAAATTGCCGTTGGTTATCACCATCGTCTCCTCCTGCACCTCCAGCACCAGCTACTGCAGCCATATCTGCAACAAACGAACCAAGTTAGATAAACGTTAATGAATAACACAAGTTCGCTGGTTACCATGAGCGAAGTTGTGATAAACTCTGTATAGGCGAAGTTAAAGATGAGGCGAAGTTGGGAACAACTTCGCTTCAGCTTTAAGTTCGTCTAATCATTATTAAGTTAAAAAGGTCCAGGCGTAGTTAATGATAACTTCGCCTCACCACAACATCGCTTCAGGCGAATTTAAGTTTCAGGCGAAGTTACGGATAACTTCGCCTCAGGCGAACTTAAGCTTCAGGCGAAGTTACGGATAACTTCGCCTAAACCATAACTTCGCCTGAATCTGAAACGGCGACAGTTCGAATGATTCAAGCATGAAGATCTGAGGTTTTCTGGGTATTTTGACGATTTAGGACTTTTAAACTCAAGCTTTTAACAATAGGTTGACGATCAGTTTGTACATGACCACGTGAAAACGAGTTTTGAAATCGGGTTTAATGGTCGGTCGTCCGAGGTTATTACCCGGTTGTCGAAACAACCTTAGATTAATCAAAGAACATATAACATCAGATAAAAGAACCCAAACAACCTTTAGATCGGTTTGAAATCGAAGAACAAGTTAACAAGTATGGATTTGTAATAACAAGTTCGCTGTGAAAAAACGGTGGATATAAGTTCGCTGAATAATGAACAGTTTGACTCTAAGTATTCTTTATATAGGGGATCTGTTATACAGGCGAAGTTACGGATAACTTCGCCTAGGCGAAGTTATCCACAACTTCGCCTGTTCAACAACATCGCCTATATATTTACAGAAATTAACCTTATAAGTTTAACATTTTTCCAATCAAGTTATAAAACTTTCCTTTAAGAACTAAACGACACGATCAAGTCCAAGTAACCAGTTAAAAAATCATAAAACTATCTAAGTACAAAAACTTAAAAAATTTAAAGTATAAGGGATCAAATTTCAGTCTAGTTAGGGACTACCACGTTTTTAGAAAAGATCCGAACAGGAATCATACTAATTACGTGACTGTCACATAGATCCGTGTTTAGCTGTATTATGACATATAGAGACAGGTTGTAAGCAGGTATAACTTAAAGTGGTTTTCATCGTTTCTGTGATACGGGTTAGGTTCGATTAAGCCTCAAAATTTAAGTGAGCAACAACTCAGAGATTTTGATGCCTCCTATCTATCCTTAAAGCGTATTTGGCTTTCCCCAAGTCACCCCGAATTGACTTCGACCCATAGTGTCTGATTAAACTTGTAAGTATTCTTGATCTGCTTCTCGTTCTTCTCTCTTACTCAATGATTGTGAAGTCTTGATTTTGTCATCTCTAAAATGTTTCAATAACTCCAATTTTTTTTTTTTTTTTTTGAATAAACATAGACTTCAAAGTAGAAATTAACTGCAAGTCCCGAATCTGGATCACTGCAGTATCTTGAGACGCTATCTTCACGGGAATCAGAACACTTACGGGCTCGTGTATGACTGGGTAATCGCTTTTCTGCCTATCATTCGGAAAGATATATATGAAGACATGCAAAACTCTTAAGGAGTTTCCACGTAAAATCAAGTAAATTTAGTTTGTATCACATCTACTTTTACGCACCATTAAAAAGTTACCATGACATACAATGACTGTTCTAAAGCCTTTTAAGCCTAATAACTTCACTAGTTAAGCACACAGAATCAGTATAACTATCATTTTCCAAGGTTGGATCAATTTTCTGTTAAACATAGCAAATGAACTTCTTACGAAGTAACAGACTTGAAAAATAATTTCATTTCCCAGTTCTTTCAAAATTTTAACATTAATCGCCCCGACCAAAACAAAGTCTTCAGGTAAACGGCTATCCCGAAGATCCAATGAATCAGCTGGACCGACCACATACTAGTATGTGTCATTCTAACTAAGTATGATCGACTAATTTTAAGCGAAAGAATGAAAAACTCATCATAAACCGCCCCGGTCACTATCAGTAATCTGGTTAATGGCTATCCTCAAAATCTACACGTAGAAAATGAGGACCAAAACATATCCGAAGACAAGTCCTTCAAACTGATGTAACCGACATATTTTTAAGCGATTAGTGACGTTTTTTTTTAAATATCACAAGAAAAGCATGGTTACTCGGGATTGATCATCCCGTTCAGTTCAATAAGGTTTTGAAATCTGGATTTGTCAAACGCATTAGTATATAAATCAGCGAAATTATCAAGCGTATCCACCTTTTCAAGCACAATCAATTTCTTTTCAGCACAATCCCGTATAAAATGATGACGTATGTCAATATGTTTAGTTTTACTATGTTTCACGGGATTGTTAGTTACTGAGATAGCAGCTGTGTTATCAATGCAAATAGGAGTAAGTAAGAAATTCAGACCATAGTCGCGCAACTGTTGTTGAATCCAAAGAACCTGAGAGCAGCAGTTGGATGCTGCCATGTATTCTGCCTCACAGGTTGAAATTGCGACTGAAGTCTGCTTCTTGCATTGCCACGACACCAATCTGCCACCAAGAAACTGACATCCTCCAGTTGTTGACTTCCGACTCTGATTGCACCCTCCATAATCAGAATCTGTGTAAGCGACTAGCTCCAAGTCTCCTCCTCTCGGGTACCACAACCCCAGCTTCGGCTTGCCCTTGAGATACCGCAGTATCCTTTTTGCACCTTTCAAATGAGATTCTTTTGGATTTGCCTGAAAACGTGCACAAAGACAAACACCAAACATTATATCAGGCCTAGATGCAGTTAAGTACATTAAAGAACCTATTATTGCCCGATATTGAGTTGGGTCCACATCTGCATCACCGTCTAATTCAGCACCCAATTTGTGATTGACGCAAATTGGAGTATCATATGGAGAACTATCCTCCATCTTGAATCGTTTGAGCACATCATGAACATACTTCGTCTGATGAATGAACATCCCGTCCTTCTTCTGATCAACCTGCAATCCTAGAAAGAAAGTTAGTTCACCCATAGCACTCATTTCAAACCTTTTCTTCATGACGGCTTCAAACTCCTGACACATGGAGACTTTTGACGCAGCAAATATAATGTCATCCACGTAGACTTGTACCAGCAGGAAGTCGCTTCCATCCCTTTTGAAGAACAACGTGCTATCTATTTTCCCTCTTTCAAAACCATTCTCGAGCAAGTAATCCGATAAAGTTGAATACCAGGCACGAGGTGCCTGATGTAATCCATACAACGCCTTGCTCAACCTGTACACGTGATCTGGAAAGTCTGGGTCAGGAAAACCCGGAGGTTGCTCAACATACACAACCTCATCAACTTTCCCATTCAAAAACGCACTCTTCACATCTAGCTGAAACACCTTCATCTTTTCATAAGCAGCAAACGCTAAAAACAATCTTATGGCTTCCAACCTGGCGACAGGAGCGAACACTTCGTTATAATCAATCCCCTCTTGTTGATTAAAACCTTTAACGACTAGCCTCGCCTTGTTTCTTATAATAATCCCCTTATCATCTCTCTTGCACTTAAACACCCATTTTGTGCCTATCGCATGCACATTCTTTGGTTTTTCAACCAAAGTCCAAACTTCCATCTTCTCGAATTGAGCCAACTCTTCTTGCATGACTTCGACCCACGAGCTGTCCTTTAAAGCCATTTGATAATTCTTCGGTTCAATCTGGCTTATAAAGCAGGTGTACAGGCATTCATTGATTATTCCTGTCTCCTTAATGCTTGTATAAACACAGGTGTGTTCATTCAAGCTACTTCTCGTTTGTACACCTGAGGACACATCACCAATCACATTATCCAAAGGGTGATCTTTATGAATTCTCGTGGTCGGAACAGAACCGACATGCAAATTATCTTCCAAATTATAAGAGATCTCGTCAATGGTTGTTTCTGGCTGAGAGTGAAATGGATTGATAAATTCTTCTTCAGTCGAGGCAGCAGGGATACCAGTAGAGTTTGATGAGGAAGGTTGACATTTATCAATCAGCTGTCTTTGCAATAGATTTTCTTCCTCATCACGTATCATCTTCGTCGCAACTCTCTCTTCCTCTTCAGAAATTTCCAAATCCGGTATGTTAAAAGACTTAAAAAGCTTAACATAGTCGAAAAGCTCAGCAGGTCCATTGCTTGGTTTTGGCGGTTGGTAACTTGTGATGTCGGTGTTACACATCATCTCCACCTTTCAGGTCGAAGTATTGAAGACACGTCTGTTGGGAGTACCAACAACATAACTGACTAATATTCCTTCATTGGCTACTTTGCCAAATTTAGAATTTGTCATCAAGATCGAACAAGGGGACCCGAATGGTTCAAGACCACTCAAGTTTGGCTTCCTTCCATGCATAAGCTCGTAACACGTTTTACCAAGTCTCTTAACAGTTAACACTCTATTCAGAACATAGCAGGCTGTAGCAACTGCTTCAGCCCAGAACATCACAGGAAGCTTCGAATCTGCCAGCATAGTTCTGGCTCCTTCAATTAAAGTTCGGTTCTTCCTTTCAGCCACTCCATTCTGTTGCGGAGTATACGGAGCGCTGTATTGGTGTTCAATTCCTTTCTGAAGACAGAAGATCTCCATCTCAAAATTCTTGAAATCCGTTCCATTGTTACTCCTGATGAACTTAACTGTTTTACCCATGACGTTCTCAACTTTGGTAATCAAATTCTTCACCATTTGAGCCGTCTCATCTTTCGATTTCAGAAAATATACCCACGAATATCGCGAGTAGTCATCAGTGATCACCAAGCAGTAAGAAGTACCTCCTAGACTTTTTGCATACACGGGACCGAAGAGATCCATGTGAAGCAATTCTAGAGTACTGGCAATAGAGTTGACCTTCTTGGTGAGATGGGATTTCTTGTGTTACTTTCCCTTCTTGCATGCTATACATTTGTCTTCAAAGTTAAAACTTTTCAAGGGAACGCCCATCACAAGTCCATTCCTGACAATGTGGTTCATCTTCCAAAGATGAATGTGCCCCATCCTCCTGTGCTACAGTTCGGATTCCGATTCGCTTTCTTTCGTCATTAAACATGATTCTTCCGTGGCTATTTCAGTAGACCTCATATCCATCACATAAGTATTTGTATCACGTGGAGCTTTCATCACTATCCACTCGTCTGGTATCTGAAAACCAGGCTTCAACACGATCGCCTCATTCTTCGTGAAATGAACAGTGTACTCCTTATCACAAATCTGCGACACACTCAGCAGATTGTGCTTCAACTCTTCTACAAAGTTCACATTCTCAAGAGTCATTTTTCCATTGGACACCGTTCCTCTTCCAGTAATTCTGCCTCCACTTTCACCGGCAAAGCTAACTCTCGCTCCTTGAACAGGTTTTAAGTCGTGCAACAAGTATTTGTTACCCGTCATGTGCCGGGAACAGCCGCTATCTACAATCCAAAGACTGTGGGCAGCCCTGTTCAACTGTTCCTGCACAATAAAGCAAAGGATTAGAATCTAGGGACCCAAGACCAATTGGTCTTGGATCTATACATCCCGTACTTCTGCTTTCCAAAGTTAGCATCTGGATTATTCCTGTCAGTCCTATTAGGAAATCTCCTTGGAAATTGAGTGTGAGGCCTTCCAAACCTATGTGTATTGAAAGTATTATATCTTGCGGTTTGGTTATTAGCATTGTTAAACTGAGGTTTGTTTCTGTGAAAACCAGAATTAGTTACATTTCGGAACTTTGAAGGGTTTTCATTTTTAGCAGTATTAAAATTACCATTAGGCTTATGTTCAGTTTTAATAGGCCTCACACCTCTGAATTTCGGCGTCAGAGGGCAATCTGCAACAAGATGTCCTAACTTATTACACCTAAAACAACACCTATGCTCCATTTTCTTTTCAAAGGTTGTTTTGGATGTCGAGGCTGTGTTACCGGCCGTTCGTCTCACATAAGGTGGGACGTACGGGTTGAGTGGAGTACTCTTTTTATAAGTTTTATCTTTTTCTCCACCAGTGGGTAACACTACCTTCTCTTTTGTCTTACCCGATTCGGACAACTTGTCCGAATCTGATGAGACTGGACTCGTAACAGAAATTTTCACACTTGAAACAGGCGAACTCGTTTCGCCACTACTAACACTTGGTTCTTTACTCGTAACCTTGATTGGAACTGTCTGAGGAACTTCAAAATCAACAGATTTATGAACACTAGGGTTAAAAGTGTAATTGTGGTTATAAGGTGGTGGAACCTCGTGATAACCAGTTCCTCCCCTCTTCGCAGAGGAATCTTGACCACTAACAAGGTGATCAAGAATAGCTGAGGAATTTCTGAACTGCTCAAGTTTTCGGTTCAGTTCCACCACTTTCACCTGGTGGTCAGCAATCTGCTTTTCTCGTTCAGCAATCAGTTTAGTCTTTTCTTCTAAAACCTCATAACTTAGATCAATTACTTCAATTTTTTCAGCAAGTTTTGTTTTTAAGCTTTTAACATCTTTTTCACACGCTTTTATCTTAACTTTGTAACTGTTTTCTCTTGCTTTCATAAAGTGATGATCTTCTTTAAGAGTTTTAAATTCAGCATCTAAACGAACATACTGATCAGTTATGGTAGCAAGTTGCTCAGACAAATTCTCACATTTAGTACAAATAGGTTTAGAACTTACCTCGGAGAGTTGATCATCGTTATCTGCCATGAAAGCTTTTTCCTTACCAGTAGCTTTCTCTTCTCCGGTAATCTTCTCACATTCTTCATTTTCAACCTTAGCCATATTTGCCTGCTCACTAGTTTCATTCGAATGCATGTTCCAGTTGTATTCACCTGCTTCTCTGGATATCATGGCATTGACTTCTTTACTACTCCCAGTGAGCTGTGCAGACCGGCCTAGACCACGTTCAACTCGCTCGTTTCTGCACTCTTTGGCAAAGTGCCCGTTTTGTTGATAGTTATAGCACCTCACCTTAGACTTGTCGAACCCTGGCCTGCCACCAATAAACTTTCTCCCCGTCTTTCTCATAAACTTCTTCACTCTCCTCACTATCATGGCCATCTGCCATTGTAAATCCATTTCCTCCAGATCATCAGCATCGATCTGGTCATAGTCTTCATCCAGCATCGCTGGATCAACCACCTTTCCTTGAATATAGTTTTCATATGAAGCAATAAACGAAGCATAGAGGCCAAACTGCTCTTCAGCAGATTTGACGCTCATTGGCATCTTAGAGTAATTATTGCTTGAGGAACTTGAAGATCCACTAATCTTGCTTGCTGTCTGTTGAGTACCACTTGATCCACCCGCAACAAAGCAAACATCCCCATTTGAGTTTACTGACACATGCCCCTCCTGTGAAGACTTGTTACACGACTCGCCCTTTGAGTAGTAGGCGGCAGAATCAGTCTTTGAACTTGAATTTGAGTTTACTTTAGCACCGTACATGCCTGGATCTTGAACCTGATCCATAGATGTCTCTTTTCTGACCATATTAAGCTCAAAAGTTCTGAGCTTGTTGACAGTGGTTTCAAGATCATAAGTAGGGAAGTCCTTGTCTTCCCTCATCAGCACAGTATACATCTCCCATTTTGGTGGGAGGGCATCGAGAAGCTTTTCCACAATCTCTTCTTCTCGGTAGGAAATGGAGTAGTTACTCAATTCAGTCATTAGATGATAATATCGAGTGATAATATCATCAAGAGATTCGTTCTTCAAGTACTTAAAGACTGAAAATTGAGTTTTGAGCAACTTTATCTTTGAAGCCCGAATACCTACATTCCCTTCAAATCTGTTTTCAAGAGCTTCCCAAAGCTCTCTAGCTGATGTATACTTTCTGAATGTATGGAGGATCTCCTGTGGAAGAGCCATTGTGATTGCAGCATGGGCCTTGCTCTCGGCCTCATACATCTTTTTCTCCTCCTCTTCCATTTTACTGTATTTCTTGATTTGGTCTCGACCCTCATACTCCATGACTGGTGGAATATATCCATCTTGGATGCATACCTACATTTTCGCATCCTGGTACTTAACGTATTGTATGAACCGATCCTTCCACGCGACAAAATCGGTTCCCTTCAGCAACCTTGGGGCCTTTGTAGCTGACCCCGCTTCAACTTCCATCTTTACAAGCTCCGAAATGTTGATCGACGACATCCTTCTTGAAGAATAAGAAACCCGAAAAATTCTGAGTAGGCGAAGTTAAAAAATTTCCTCTGAACAGTACTGTAGGCGAAGTTAAGGATAACTTCGCTTAAGTAATAACTTTGCTGGATCTTTCTTAAATTTGCGTGACTGGGCGAAGTTGAGAATAACTTCGCTTAGGGTAAGCGAACTTAGAAAGTAGGCGAACTTGAAGAAAAATTCGCTGAGCTAGGCGAACTTGAGGAGAACTTCGCTGAGTTAGGCGAAGTTGAGGAGGTAGGCGAAGTTGTAAATAACTTCGCTTCTCCTTATATCTTCGCCGAAACCCTACGTATCCTGACGGCAACTTCGCCTGATGAACAGCAACTTCGCCTGACGAACTCAAACTTTCTGCAGTTCTGAAAATCGGATTTTAACGAAGTTTTTGACGGTTTAAAGGCTTGAACACACTGGTAGGAGGCTAGAATGAGCAAAAACACCAAAAACTCGTCCAGTGAATAGTCGAAACGGGACAAATTCTACACCCGCGTGAATATCCCGAACCACACAACCGAGCAAAAGCTCTGATACCAATTGTAGGTTCCCTGGACGGATCACACGAAATATCCCGATATACACAGGTGCGGAATCCCTGTGTAGATCGTTACGGACGTAGAACACAAACACACGAACACACGAATACGATACGAACAAACACACGTTATATTAATAACTCAACACGTGATATAATCACAGTTACAGACTCTCGACCTCACGTCACTTGACTCACTGAATTACACGAACTCGAACTCTTTTAACTAACTCTAAAACGATAATCCGTAACCTGTATAAATACACGACAACTTCGCCTCAGGCGAAGTTGTCCATAACTTCGCTTGGTTAACAAGTTTGCCTAGGCGAACTTGTCAACAACTTCGCTTGGTTAACAAGTTCGCCTAAGCGAACTTGTCAACAACTTCACTTTAAACAAACAAATACATAAACAATATTACAGACTCGATTACAGACACTAGACATATGAACTACTGACATTTATGCACCAACACGAGCGAAGCACGCCAGGACCCCAGCGTAGTGACAGGTACATTCCTCGTCTCTGACCATTACGCTTCTGTATTATTTGATACGAGTGCCGACAGAAGTTTTGTCTCCGTTAAGTTTCTATCGATAGCAAACCTTCCAATTGGTGAAACCATAGAACCTTATACCGTAGAAGTCGCTAACGGTAAAACCATGATAGTTAATCAAATAGTTCGGAATTGCCCTTTTATTCTAAACGATCAATCCCTTCCAATTGATTTGTTACCGGTAGAATTGGGTAGTTTTGACGTGATAGTGGGAATGGATTGGTTAGCACGTAACAAAGTAGAAATAAACTGTGAAAAGAAAATCGTCAAGATCCGGGTGTCGGATGACGAAGAGGTATTAGTGCAAGGAGAAAAGTCAGGCAATATGATACCGTTTATATCCCACCTCAAGGTGTTAAAATATATACGCCAGGGATGTGTGGCGTATCTAGCAAGCTTGACGGCCACAGATTCTGAGGAGAAACGAGTGGATGATATTCCAGTGGTGAGCGAATTTTCACAAGTTTTCCCAGAAGAACTTCCTGGATTACCGCCAACCCGACAGGTCGAATTCAGAATCGACTTATTACCTCAAGCTGGCCCTGTTGCTAAGGCGCCCTACAGACTTGCACCATCCGAGATGCAAGAATTATCCAACCAGTTGCAAGAATTGTTGGATAAAGGATTTATACGTCCCAGTTATTCCCCGTGGGGTGCACCTGTACTATTCGTGAAAAAGAAGGACAGGAGCCTTAGAATGTGCATTGATTACAGGGAATTGAACAAATTAACAATCAAAAATAGATACCCTCTTCCCCGAATTGATGACCTGTTCGACCAACTACAAGGTGCGAGCTACTTCTCAAAAATTGATCTTAGATCGGGATACCATCAGGTTAGAATTCAAGAGGAGGATATCCCAAAAACCGCATTCCGGACTTGTTACGGCCATTATGAGTTCTTAGTTATGCCTTTCGGGCTAACAAATGCGCCGGCAGTGTTCATGGACCTCATGAATCGAGTCTGTAAACCTTATCTCGACAAATTCGTCATCGTGTTTATTGACGATATTTTGATATACTCGAAGAGTAAAGAAGAGCACGAGCAACACTTAAGATTAATTTTAGAGCTTCTTAATCAGGAGAAGTTGTATGCAAAATTCTCCAAGTGTAACTTCTGGTTACAAGAAGTACAAATCCTTGGTCACGTTATAAACCATCAAGGAATACACGTTGATCCGAGTAAGGTTGAAGCAATTAAGAATTGGCAAGCCCCTAAATCTCCAAAGGAAATCCGCCAATTCTTAGGCTTAGCTGGATATTATCGTCGATTTATAGAGAACTTTTCCAGCATCGCCCAACCTTTAACCCTTCTGACTCAAAAGGATCGAAAGTATGAATGGGGAGAAGAGCAGGAAACGGTGTTTCAAACGCTAAAACAAAGATTGTGCCAAGCGCCGATCTTAAGTCTCCACGACGGAAACGATGGTTTTGTCGTGTATTGTGACGCATCCCGTAGAGGGTTAGGATGCGTGTTGATGCAGAATAATAAGGTTATAACCTATGCTTCTCGACAGTTAAAAGTACACGAGAAAAATTACACTACTCATGACTTAGAACTGGGAGCGGTTATCTTCGCACTTAAAATCTGGAGACATTATCTTTACGGTACAAAGTGCACCATCTTCACCGATCATAAAAGTTTGCAACACATATTCGATCAGAAAGAACTGAATATGAGGCAACGAAGATGGGTCGAGTTGTTAAGCGACTATGACTGTGACATCCGTTATCACCCCGGCAAGGCTAACGTCGTAGCCGATGCCTTGAGTAGGAAAGATCGAGTTAAACCATTGCGTGTGCGAGCGCTGGGGATGATAGTCCAGTCGAACCTTTCGGACCTGGTTCGAGTCGCTCAACGCGAGGCGTTGAAAGAGGAACAATTGGAAAAAGAGGGACTTTACGGTAACGAGAAGAGTTTCGAACAGCGCGTGGACGAAATTCTCTATTTCAAAAATCGGATTTGGAACCCGACCCTCCATGACCTTCGTGAATTAATCATGGACGAAGCGCATAAATCGAAATATTCCATACATCCGGGATCGGATAAGATGTACAAGGATGTGAAGGAATTCTACTGGTGGCCGGGTATGAAAAATGATATAGCCACGTACGTCAGTAAGTGTACGACTTGTGCGAGGGTTAAGGCGGAGCACCAGAAACCCTCGGGAATGTTACAACAACCGGAAATTCCTGAATGGAAGTGGGAGCAGATCACGATGGATTTTGTGACACATCTCCCCAAGACGTCCCGAGGACATGATGCAATTTGGGTAATCGTGGATCGATTAACCAAATCGGCACATTTTATTCCGATTAGAAATAATTATAACACTGAGAGACTTGCGCAGATTTATATAAATGAAATTATGTCTCGTCATGGTATACCCATCTCGATCATCTCCGATCGAGATAGCCATTTCACCTCCAATCTTTGGCAAGCTGTACAAGAAGCGCTGGGAACGCGTATTGATCTAAGCACAGCTTACCACCCTCAGACTGATGGTCCTGGAGGATTTGCTTCGTGCGTGCGTACTGGATTTTAAGGGAAATTGGGATCAACATCTCCCACTCGTTGAATTTTCCTATAATAACAGTTACCATAGCAGTATAAAGGCAGCACCTTACGAAGCATTGTATGGACGGAAGTGCCGATCACCACTCTGTTGGACTGAAGTGGGCGACACACAGGTTATTAGATCGGACCTGGTCTAGGAAACGACCAGCAAAATCCTTGAAATTCGGAACAATCTGAAGGCCGCGCGGGATCGGCAGAAGAGTTATGCCGATACCCGTCAAAAACCGTTATCATTTGAGAAAGGTGATAAAGTGTATTTGAAAGTATCACCTTGGAAAGGAGTAGTCAGATTTGGAAAGGCGGGGAAGTTAGCCCCGAGATACATTGGGCCATTCGACATTACTGCAAAAATCGGTCCTGTAGCATACCGATTAGAACTGCCTGATGAACTGAGTGCAGTTCACAATGTGTTTCACGTGTCGAACTTGAAAAGGTGTCTGTCGGATGAGACATCGGTGTTGCCCTTAGAGGGTGTCCAAATAAGTGAAAAGCTTAATTTCGTAGAGGAACCCATAGAAATAGTGGACGGGAAAATCAAGCAACTTAGATGGAACTCGCAACGAGGCCCAGAATATACATGGGAACGAAAGGACGAATTTCGGAAGAAATACCCCCACCTATTTCCTCAAAAGGAAGTAGTTGACGCGTAAAATTTCGAGGACGAAATTTTTGTAACGGGGGGAGAATGTAACGATTCTGGCAAATTCAGGTATACCCTAGCCGGTATATACTATTTACGTGTTATTTAATACTGAATATATGAATTATAATGTGTATATACGAGTATGTATGATTCGCGGTACGAATTATACTCGATTATACCGTTAATCGTATTGGAAGTACGGTTAACCGATTGACGGTTATTGAAACCCGAATGAATCGGAGATTACATTATAGACGAAATATATAATGTTTAGTGATGTTTACGAAGTATTAAAGCTTCGGGATAAGTGAATTAAAGCACAGAAAAGAGTTTTCGATTTAATGGTACGTCGGTACGTTAAACGAAACCTTTAATACCAAACCAAGCAAGAGGCGATCGATCAAGCTGAAAAAGATGCACAATTACCGACAATATGATGTGTTAAGTCAATAAATGTCATGGTTTAAGTTTTTAAAGTTTTTAAATCGGTTTTATATAAATTTCATTTTAAAGCCGAAAAACGACCGTTTTATCCTTGTTTTAAGTCGAATTAAACGTTTAACCGAAAAACGAACTGAACCAGATTATCCACAACGTTATCAGGATTACACAATCCGAATGTGTGGCCAAGATTGAAGGTGTGGGCCCCACCCCACACCCAATATGTTCCGATCGGATAAGGGTAACCCCCTCATCCCTTTCATTTTCTTTTTTCTAAAACCTAATCTCCCAAATTCTCTCCATCCTTCCAACATTCATCCAACCTCTCTTCGATTTATACCAAGAAACCAAGGTAAAGACCGGATTATAGTCGTGTTCATCTTCTTTTCTCGAGTCATTTACAAGAAAATGAGGTTTCAAATGAAAAATGGGTGAAACCCCGAGATGAAACCGATTCTTGCATGATCAAGTGATGTATACAAGTTATACAAGGGATCTTGGTCCAAGAAAGGAGTTAAAAGAGTCAAAAACGAATTTTTACGGTTAAAATCTTTGTTTTGATGTCTTAACCGAAACCATGAAAGAAATGGCATGATTGTGGGTATAACTTGCTTGGTGTGGTGTTATTGTGCTTGTAGGTGTTATATCAAGTTGCTAGCAAAGGCTAGAAAGCAAGATCTTTGCGATCTAAAGCTAGAAACACAAGGTAGTTCGGTTTTTCGTATGATTTATATGATTTGGACAGATTGTGATAGACTTAGAGTTGGGTCATGAAATTTCACAGAGATGATCTACACATGAAAATATGAGATCTGTGAAAATTTGGTAATTTTTGGATAAAGGATGAATATTTGGTGAATTTAATGCTCGGTTTTGGCTAAAAATGGTGAAAAATAGCTAAACATCATGAAAAATTCTGGAAAATTCCAGATAAGCTTTTCATAACATGTAAAAGTCACACACAAAATTTCAGGTCCATTGGAGAAGTCTAAGTAGGCTTTTCGGTAAAACGAGTTCTAGGGTTTTCTAGCTCGGTTTTAGTGAAAATGGCATGAAAAATGAGATTTTGGTTCTGGAAAGATTACAGGGAACTATGTGGATGGCAGGGGTCATCCCAGAAAAATTTGGGATTTTTCTAAGGTCGTTTGGTCTTTTCGACATATTTGGTGTTTAAATGATGTTTAAAAATAGATAAATAAATGTTAAATATAAAAATTAATTCTGGAAATATTTTTATAAAATTCCTTACTGTCAAAAAGTGGTTTGTGCAAAATTTCAAGATCCGAGACTAAACGGATAATTATTTGTGCTAAAAAGAAACATAAAAACAAACTTTTAAAGCTTAAAACGCGTAAACCGGCAATTTCGCCTAAGCGAGCTGACCGGTGTATAAAAACCTTAAAATGGACTATTTTCATGAAACTAAGTTAATCAAGTAAAAATAAATCATCCGAAAATAATTCGGATGATTTGGGTATTTTTACCCGATTTAACAGTTTCCGGTGTATTAAAGACGGAAACGGGCCCCGCGGCCAAACGGGGTGTCTAAACCGAGCTCTAATTTCACCACTTTAATTAAAATATCAGTAACAACTATTTTCGGGTCGTGTGTGACCAAACTCATTTTGAAACATAAAAACGGATAACCGTGCTAGGCACGCAAAACGGGGAAAACATAATAATAATAATTTTGACGGATAAACTCTAAGAGATATCACAATCTGAGTCCTGAGAAGTGTCTCTGGGTTAACATTGTCTCTGGATCGAGTACAGTACTGGGTTAACAGTGTCCCCAGATGTACCGGTTGACACGGATTTAATTTATGGAAATTGTATAGTAACGACTTAGGTATCATATTACAGATTCAGGCTCATAGCTGTACACTGTACTACATACTGACTCACGAGAAGGTGAGTTTCACGAGCCCCTTTTTACTGAACTGTTTTAAATATTTTCCCGGGGCGGAAAGCATGTTTCTATCAAAATGTTTAAGTACATGCTGATCGCATGGAAATGAATGTATTTATTTAATGTTTGTTGTACGGGAATCGTACGGTAATGTATTAAGATGGTAATTGTCTGAGTTGCTAAAATTGTAAGGCCCGAAACAGTGTTCTGGATTAACAGTGTCCCCAGAGGTTATTAAATGGGATTCTGGGTTAACAGTGTCCCAGAGGGTATTAAATGTGTTTCTGGGTTAACAGTGTCCCCAGAGGTTATTAGATGTGTTTCTGGGTTAACAGTGTCCCCAGAGGTTATTAAATGTGTTTCTGGGTTAACAGTGTCCCCAGGGGTTTTGGGTGTGCTTCTGGGTTAACAGAGGTTTCACTTGTGGGCTCAGCATAATTACATCGCTAATTTATGATTATTATAATGATTTGTCCTAGTTTACTTAAATTAGTGAAACTCACCAACTATTCGTAGTTGACCCGTTTTCTTTACATGCTTTCTAGGTACACCCAAATTGGAATGAGTGATACGTGCTTGATGATGTGTGCTATTTTGTGGAAGCTTAAGGATCTATATTTGTATTAAATATGTTAATGTACTATCGGTAAAACTTATGTGATAACGCCTAGACGGTAACGAAACTCGGAACAATGTAATACGTTTAAATTAATGTAGTGGTGTTTTCTTTATAAGCAATGCTGTTGATATCGGACGTGTCTGTGGCATCCCGTTTACGTTTCCGCTGCGGTTATGGGGTGTTACATTTTGCCCCCCCCCCTTGCTTCATTACCCACGATTAAGGCCTGGAATCACGAAATTGACTTTGTATAAACGCTAAGTGATAAAAAACGCGTCCAAATCATACCTTAATTATGTTAATCAACAACCAATTGACAGCTCAATGCCAAAAACGAATCGCGGATCATTCGATTCCTAAAACCATATATAAACTCGTTTATGTTTCAATTAAACTCGTCCACAACTCACTCAATCTATCACGACCTAAACCCCTATACTTAATTAGACCAGTTCACTCTTTATAACTCGTTCTTTCATCAATAAACCGCTGGCCCTGCTTGATCTCGTTCACCCACCTCTGATTGTTGTTAGACTTAATTGTATACATGGTTAAATTCGCGATGTTGTGTAGATTAAAAGCCCTAAGGCTTATTGGATAAACGTTAACATATTTGGATCAATTGATTTCGTTAGGGTTCTTAGCCAAATCTGTTGATGTTTGCTTATGTTTATATTATTTGGGTTCTGGGTATTGTTGCAAGATGTTGGATGGCTCAACTGGTTAAGTCACTTGAATCCCGTGGTGGAAGTCGCGGGTTCGACCCCCTGCCACCCCGTTTTGCTTTTATTTTTAGTATTTTTGTTAAACTAATCAATTTCAATGATTTAAAACTTAATAAATTATAAATAATTTATATCTTATTAAAACCAACATACTAACTCGTTGTTTTCCGAATCTCGGTTAAAACTATAAACATATATATATATATACACACATATATCTATATATATAAATATATGTATAATAGTTATTAAAAGTTTATAAGGGTTTTTGTAATGAATATTTAAAAAGATTTTGTTTATTTAGAATACGTAAATTAAGGTATATAATATTATTTTACATAATAATTTGGCTAGCAAATTTATAAACAAATGGCATTTTAATAAATATATATTGTTACCGCTTAAATAATATAAGTACAAGTATTTTATAACCAGTTATATTTTATGCAATATTAAGTTATAAGTAATCTTTATTAATCTTTAACTTTAAATAAAATATGCTATACGCTCAATACCCGTTCCTATCTCGTTTTCTCTCTTAGTCCATTTGTTAATTTGTAGTTTTCCCGTTATTACACTTGTTAGGATTTGACTTTGCTACCTCTCGAGCGCGACGCTTATTCTCCTGCCAATCTTAACGTATTTATTCATTTGCTTATTCTCTAAGGTGAGTTTACATATCCCTCTTTTTCATCTTTTAAATTTTGGGGGTGGCATGTATACCCTATTTAAATTACTCATTTTTATTTATTCATCTATTCATAACACCATTCATTATATGTTTATGTGTGATTATTGCATGCTCTATGATAATGTTGTATGTGCTTAATTGTTTATTTTATGTTTGGTGGTTGGTATCTCATCCTCATCTATCCTCATCTAGTATGATCATACACTTACCCAAGTACTTTGATTTCGTATCAATAGGAACGAGTCCACATCTATTTAGTTGTTTTACATTTTTTATGGGGATTGTGATGCTCAACATTAACATATGACTTGTGGTTTTTATCTATATATGTATCTCAACTAAAACTTATGTATTCTCATCAACATTCGTGTTGAAAAACTCTATTTTTATACATGCTACAGGTACAAGTAATTTACATTGATCAAGATTGAATATATTAGTTTTTACCTTAGGATATTTATCCAAACAATAAATATGATGTAATTGTTTTGATTATTATAATGGTGTACTTGTTTTGATATTAATGAATTAAATAATTATCGTCACTTTAATTAGTGTCTTATGAGCTACTGTCCAATCAATACGTTACGCCCCGGCATGTTCCGCCTTTGGTCGGGGTGTGACAGGTTAGTCCATCTCGCAAACTTTTTCTTATTATCATAAGTTTGACTAGTTTTAGACACAAAGTGAACATTTTGAGTTTTAATTTTAGAAGAATTGTAGTTATTTCTATGTAATTCTTTCCTAGACACGATAGAAAAAGCAACTTTAACAGAGGTAAGAGGTTCCCTTGTCAACAAGTTACTTCTAATAGGCTGATAGATGTCATCTAATCCCATAAAAAATTGCATTGGTTTGATTAGATAGTTGAAATCATTAAATCTTTTAGATGCTTGACAAGAACAAAAAGGAAGTTGAACCATGGAATCAAACTGCATCCACATGGTGTTGAGTTTGTGATAGTAATCTGCTACAGAAGAACCATTTTGGGAAATGTAACATCCCGAAATTTCTAAAAGTAATATTAATTATATTATTTATTATTGGTGGGAAAGTTTACTCGGGTTAGTGAGAAAATAATAAACTAAAGTAGGAGTTATTAGGAGTCGGGCTTGTGTTGGGTTAAGTAATGTGGGTAATGGACTTGGATTAGAAAGGAAAGAAGATGGACCATGGGCTCAAGCCCATGACCCATAATATTAATACTATAATTTACCCTTAATTCATTCATTTCCATTCCATTCCATACACCACCAAAAACACACACTTAGCTATCTTTCATAATACTCTCTCTCTCTCTAGCCGAAACATAGAAGAAGAATTGATTTCCGACCCTAGGTAATGATAGTATAATATTGTAGAGGTTCAAACCCGTTAGATCTAGTCGCGAAATGACGAGCCGACACCTTAAACCGTTAAAGTCACGAGATCCGGATGGAATCGGGTATAAACCGATCATAAGATGAGCTTAGGGATCACCCTAGCTCAGATCTGGATCGAACGGGACAAAAAACGGTGAAGAACGGTGGAAAATAACTGAGATCTCGTTTTTCCGGCGATGACGGCGCCGGAAATGATGTACGAGGTTATGAGAATGTCAGGGAATATTCTGACATTCTCTGACCTAAACCTAGTTCGTTAACGGAGACTTAACGAATTAGAAGGTAATTCGTTATGTCATTCGTCAACGGGAGATAACAAAGCAGACACAATTCGTTAAGCCTTTCGTTAAGGAATAAATGACGAACTAACTCCAATTTGTTAAGTAGTTCGTTAAGGAAGAACTGACGAATGAACCCTAGTTCGTTAAAAAAGGTCCAATTCGTTATGATGAAAGATGACGAACTAGAATAACGAATCAGCTAAGGAAAGATAACGAATTAGCTAACGAATCAGGACAACGAAGCTGGATAATGAATCAGATCATGTGCTAGATAACGTATTAGACTGTGATCTGATAACGAATTAGGCTTAATTCTTTATAGAAAATGTGCTGGTGAATAATATAATAATTTAAAATCCTAATGGAAAATGTGTTAAGACAGTTAATGGAAATAATATTTGTTCAAGCTGACCTGGCAGCTCGACCCCAGCCAGGGGCTCTGCCCCTTGGACTCTGCTAGGGGCTGCCGCCCCTAGAACCCCGCTGGCAGGGGCGCTGCCCCCCAGACCCCGTTCGTTGAGGGTCATAATTAGACTAGAAACGCGTTTTGGGTAGTGATAGTTAATTGATATGTGTAATTATTATACAGTTAGTCGGGCACAGCTAAAGAAGGGAATAACTATAAACGGTGAATGTAACCAAATTCAGGTGAGTTTCTAGCCCCATTGCTTGTTATGTTTTCGGGGCTGTGTGCATACTCGATGTGATTAGTTAATACACTTACCTTAAGTGGTATGTGTATGCCATATATGATATATATGTGCCAGGCATGAATGATTGCTTGTCGGTACACGAACGATCTTCGTATATTGCGCGCACTGTCAGGTTAGAAATAAAGATATGGATGTTATATGTAACGTATGGATGATGTATGAACATTATAAATGAACACTTTTTGGGCGTGAACGATCTTCGGATATTGCACGTATCGATAAGGGGTGTGACTGTTAAATGAATGATGTGAAGGATGCCTATAGTGTTCTTATGCTACAATGTACTTATTGTATATGTCAAGTAGGTGTGTACATGTACATGAAAGGCATGTGAGTTCTACGTCCGACATAGAGAGTTAGGATGGTAAATCTCTCTAACTTCTGCTGGACATAGACTTGACAGGTGATGGCGTAGTTAAGGACTACGGGCCTTATTGTAAGGCCCCGTTACCGGTGCCTCACTTTTAACGTTGGATTTACTCATAAATACAGTTCATAATATCAGAGTTAATATAAACATTTGTGGAATATTAAAACATTCAATCCATTACATTACATGACCATTCATCCTTGTCTTAACGAGCATTAAAATTATTTAAACATAAAACATTGTCTTTTAAATATCATGACATAACACTTCATTGAGATGCTAGTGTCTTCAAATCCATGCCATGTGCTTCCCCCCAAGCAAGTTGCTTCATTCTACTCACCTGCGTGCATACTAAAAGTCAGCTACGCTGAGTGAGTTCTAGTTAAACAGACGACATTCAATACTTTCACCTACTGACATATGCACCCGAAGGTACATACCTTCATATTTACTATGCTTACATACATTCGTACTTTCATCCTTTCTTTCATACTTACGTAATACTCCCATTCATACATGTACGTTTTTAAGGGCATTTCACCCTATTAACTTCGCCGATATTATTAGGTTCGGTTCTCTACATTCGCCGATACTATTATGGTCGGTTCCCTACATTCACACTACTATAACATACTTGTCCTTTACATGCTCTCCTTGACAATACGTGCAATCTCCGAAGAGCGTTCACGTGCCATCAACATATCATACATACATTATTCATACATCATATATATTCATACATATATCATTCATACATCATACATATCAATCATATCTTTAAGTACCACTTGACGGTACATGAAATATCCGAAGATCGTTCACGCACCGTCAAGAAATCATCATACATAAATCATACAAGGCATACACTTACCACCTAAGGTAAGTGTATTGACTATCACATCGAGTATGCACACAGCCCCGAAAACATAACGAGGAAGTGGGGCTAGAAACTCACCTAAACTCGATTACGTTTACCGTTAATTGTTATTCCTTTCCTTAGCTGTGCTCGACTAACTGTATAACAATTACACATATCAATTAAATATCACTACCCACATTGCGTTTCTAGTTTAGTTATAACCCTTAACGAACGGGGGTCCGGGGGCAGCGCCCCTGGCAGTGAGGTCTAGGGGAGGCAGCCCCTAGAAGGGTCCAAGGGGCAGAGCCCTTGGCGGGGGTCGAGCTGCCATGTCAGCTTGGAAAAGTTTTATTTCTATTAACTGTCTAATCACATTTTCCATTAGCATTTTGAATCATTAATTAATTTGCTACTTAAAAGTTCAAGGGCTTCTTTGTAATTAAATCATTCTTTTTCTAAGTTCAGGGACCATTCTGTCCTTTTGTTAAACTTCTAGTTCGTTACATTGCTCTTAACGAATTGGCTTATCTTAGCGAACTGGTCCATGTAGCGAATTGAACCCTTTAACGAACTGGTTATTAAATGAACTGGACCTTATAATGAACTGGTCCTTTGACGAATCAATTCATGTAGCGAATCAGTCCATGTAACGAATTGGACCTTCCAATTCCTTATCTCCTTTAACGAATTACTATAACGAATCAAGGATGATTCGTTATCTTTTCCCTTAACGAATTAAACACGAACTGAAGCTAGTTCGCTATGCTTTCTTTAATGAATTACTTGGCGAATCACCCCTAGTTCGTTAACTCCCCGTTAACGAATTAGGGTTAGGTCAGAGAATATCAGGAACATTCTCTGACATTCTTACCTCGTATTACCCTTTTCCGGCGCCGCCTTTCCGGCGCCTCCGCCGGAAAACATCGGATTCGCCGGAAAAAACGAGTTTTAACTCGTTTTCGCCCCGTTCGATCCAGATCTGAGCTAGGGTGATCCCTAAGCTAATCTTAGGTTCTGTTTATACCCGATTCCATCCGGATCTCGTGACTTGAACGGTTTAACGGTGTCGGCTCGTCGTATCGCGATTATATGTAACGGGTTTAAACTCATACAACATCATACTATCATTACCTTAGGTCAGGATCGGTTCTTCTTCTATGTTTCGGCCAGAGAGAGAGAGAGAGACTAGAGAGAGCTTAAGTGTGTGTTTTGATGGTGTATGGAATATGTGTGAAATGAAATTAAATGGGTAATTAAAGGTATATATATTTATTGATCATGGGCTTAAGCCCATGGTCTTTCCTCCTTTCCTTCATAACCCAAGTCCATAACCCATATCCATTTACCCAACACTATCCCAACTCGTAATAACTCATTTTTCATTTATTAACTGAAACTCGAGAAACGGGATGTTACAAGTCTTCCCTCCTTAAAGAGGTTTCGTCCCCGAAACCTAACTATTACATAAACAAATTCGGATAAAACTTGCGCATCTCATCCTCAGCTTCCCACGTGGCATCCGATCCTTTACGATGTTTCCATATCAATTTCACTAATGGGATAACTTTACGACGAAGTTGCTTCTCCTTGCGATCAACTATCTCGATTGGTTGCTTGATGTAGTTCAGCCGTTCATCAACCTCAATGTCCATTAATGGCACGTGCGATGTGTCATCAGCCAGACATTTTCTCAGATGGGAAACATGGAAAGTTGAGTGAATTCCTTCTAACTCTTATGGCAAATCTAACTTGTAAGCCACTTCACCTACTCGCTCTAAAATCTTGAACGGTCCAATGTACCTCGGACTCAACTTTCCCCTCTTCCTAAAACGAATAATTCCTTTCCAAGGCGAGACCTTGAGCATCACATTGTCACCAACGTTAAACTCAATCGGTCGTCGCCGCTTATCAGCATACGACTTCTGTCTGTCTTGAGCAGCTTTCATTCTTGCCTTAATCTGATCAAAATTTCAAGAAGTTTCTTAAACAATTTCCAAACTTCCCATCTCCTTTTGACCAATCTCTTCCCAACATACTGGAGTTCTACAGCGTCTTCCATATAACATCTCGAATGGTGGCATACCAATACTTGAATGGTAACTGTTGTTGTAGGAGAACTCTGCTAGATGCAGATGATCATCCCAACTTCCACCAAAGTCTAAAACACAAGCACGTAGCATATCCTCAAGGGTTTGGATCGTCCTTTCAGACTGACCATCTGTTTGAGGATGATACGCCGTACTGATGCTCAATCTCGTCCCCATGGCTTCATGGAAATTCTTCCAAAACCTTGAAGTAAAACGAGTATCTCTATAAGACACGCTCGATAACGGTACTCCATGCTTGGATACAACCTCCTTAATGAACAAGCTTGCCAACGTTTCTGACGAGATAGCCTCTCATATCGGCAGAAAGTGAGCACTCTTGGTCAAACGGTCCACAACCACCCAGATGGTATCATGATGCTTAGCTGTACGAGGTAGCTTAGTTATGGTGATGTGTTCCCATTTCCATTCTGGTATCTCCAAAGGTTGCATCTTCCCATAAGGCTTCTGATGCTCTGCCTTGACTTGTAAACAAGTTAAGAACTTACTGACATAATCTACCACGTCATTCTTCATTCCTGGCCACCAATAGTCTCTTTTCAAATCTTGGTACATCTTCGTAGTTCCTGGATTAATCAAATACCTTGACTTATGATCTTCATCTAAGATTCGACCTCTGAGATCTCCATGGCGTGGAATCCACATACGGTCAAACCTAGTCTTAACACCATGAGTGTTTTCCATCAACTCGTCTTGCTGACCGAAAATCCTTTCTTTCTTTACTAGCCCTTCATCAACCAGCACTTCTGACTGCACCTTGATGATTTCTTCAAATAAGCTTGAGTTCATAATTAGCTGATATGACTTTATTGTTGCAATGACTTCCTCATTCTTAAGACTTAGCGCATTAGCGACCACGTTAGCTTTACCAGGGTAGTACTTAATATCACAGTCGTAATCCTTTATCAATTCTAACCATCTTCTCTGCCTCATGTTCAATTCCTTCTGCTCGAAGAAGTACTTTAAACTCTTATGATCTATGTAAACGGTACACTTACTACCATACATATAGTGTCTCCATATCTTGAGAGCATGCACTACTGCTGCTAGCTCCAAATCATGTGTCGGATAAGTACTCTCATGGACTTTCAACTGTCTAGACGCATAAGCTATCACCTTTCCTCGTTGCATCAACACGTAACCTAACCCACGATGCTAAGCATCAGTACAAACAACCAAATCCTCGTCACCATCGGGTAAAGAAAGGATTAGAGCTTTCGTGAGTCTCTTCTTTAACTCCTGAAAAGCCTCTTCTTGAAACTTACCCCAACTGAATATTATCGACTTTCGGGTCATACCGGTCAACGGTGCGGCTATCTTGGAGAAACCTTCGATGAATCTCCTATAGTAGCCAGCTAACCCTAGGAAGCTTCGTATATTAGTCGGATCTGTGGATTTTTCCAATTAGTTATCGCTTCAATCTTAGCTGGGTCCACGGTAATCCCTTCAGGATTAATCACGTGACCTAGAAATTGCACTTCTCGCAACCAGAACGCGCATTTCGAAAACTTAGCATACAACTTCTCTTTCTTCAGAGTCTCCAATACCTCTCTCAGATGCTCAGCATGATCAGACTCGCTTCTGGAATAAATCAATATATCATCGTTGAAGACGAGAACTGACTTATCCAACATTGGCTGACACACCCTATTTATCATGTCCATAAATGCTATGGGAGCATTCGTTAGACCGAATGACATTACAAGGAACTCGTAGTGTCCATACTGCGTCCGAAACGCTGTTTTAGGGATGTCTGCCTCTTTCACTTTCAACTGATGATAGCCTGATCTGAGATCTATTCGTGAGAACCAACTTGAACCTTGTAGTTGGTCAAACAGATCGTCAATCCTTGGCAAAGGATATCTATTCTTTACCGTAAGCTTGTTCAACTCGCGATAGTCTATGCACATTCTCATACTTTCATCCTTCTAATTCACGAACAATACTGGCGCGCCCCAAGGGGAAACACTTGGTCTTATGAAACCTTTGTCAAGGAGTTCTTGCAGTTGGGACATCAATTCTTTCATCTCAGACGGCGCTAGACGGTAAGGTGCTTTTTTGCGACAGGTTGGGCTCCTGGTATTAAATTTATCTGGAATTCTATCTCTCGCTCCGGTGACAACCTTGGAAGATCCTCTGGGAATACTTCTGGGTAATCGCGCACTATAGGGACATCCTTCATTTCTTTTGTCTCGGCTGTAGCATTGACAACATACGCCAGGTAGGCACCGCACCCTCGCCTTAACAAACCTTCGGCTTTTATCATTGAAATGAGGTTAAACCTTGAACTTTCCTTATCACCATAATCCGTCACCGCACTACCACTGAGCTTTGTATTCAGATAACCAATCCATTCCCAAGACTACATAGAACCCTCCTAAGGTCATAACACACAAAGTAACAGGGAACTCATGTCCCTCTAACTCTATCTTACAATCCTTAACCATTTTCATTATTTTGACCGAGGTGTCACTAGCGGTTTCTACTATGAAGGTTTCAGACACTCGGCAACTTTTCATTCTAGCTAGTTTACTAAACGTCGCAGCTACAAAACTTCTATTCGCGCCCGAATCAAAAAATACTGAAGCAGAAATACCGTTTACTAAGAACGTACCCGTCACAACATCATAAATATGCCTAGCTTGTTCCTGGGTTAGCATGTAGGCTCTAGTTCTCGGCCTCGTTTGATCAGCATCTTTCTTCTCACTCCCTCCAGCTTCACCATTCGTACAAGTTCTCGCCAAGTGACCTGTCTGTCTGCACTTATAACACGCGGGCTTCGCATAGCAATCTTGAGCAAAGTGCCCCATCTTACCACATTTGTAGCAGGAATTTGACCCTGATCTACACTCCCCACCATGGGACTTCCCACACTTGCAGCACACCTCAGACCCAATGCCCCACTTGCACTCTCCAGCGTGCATCTTTCCGCACGTCCTACATGACCTTTTCTCCCACACTCTCGGTTGCTTGTTCTTGGGGTTCAACATCTAAGTACCAGTTCGTTTGACAGGCGCGACCCACTTCTTCTCCTTCTTCTCTTCCATATCCACCTCATCTGTCAAGTCCTCATAAACCGTTTCCGCGAGCCCCACAGCAGAACCAAAAGTACCAGGTCTACCAGCCTTAACCAAGACGCGAACATTCTGTGGCAGTCCCCTAAGGTAGCATTTGATCCGCTTGGCCTCGGTGTTCACCATATCTGGCACCAACCTTGATAAACGGTTGAATTCAGTGAGGTATTCGTGGTGTGTCATCTTACCCGCCTTCAGACTCAAGAACTTCATCTCAACCTTCTCTACCTCTGCATTAGCACATAATCGTTTCATCACTAACTCCTTTATCGTACCATCTCAAGGCCTTGATCTCTTCTCGACTCTTCCTCTGCTCAACTGTCTCCCACCAGTACATCGCCTCCTCACCGAATGATTGGGTAGCATACCTCACAGCTTGGTCGGGATGGCATTCGCTAATTCGGATAATTTTTTCCATCGCAGTTATCCATTGGAGAGTAGTGATTGCGTCTCCCAAGCCAGTTAGCTTTGGTGGATCACAGCCTTTGAAAGACTTATAGTTGCATCCACCACGGCCCCTTTTCCTACCATCAACCTTTACCGATTTAACCACGCTCGATTCTTCCCTCTCCCCTTCATCATCCTTCTTACCATCACCTTCCGCCCTCTCAGCGGTTCCTTCTCGGCCTCTAGCAGACTTATAGGGATTCATGTTTTTCACAGCAGCTGCTACCGCTTGAGCAATGGCAGTTTGAATTGCGGGATCCAGTTGAACTCCCTCGTTGATACTCGGATTTTGACCAGCTGCACTTCCTTCACCTTCATTGTTAGTGGCTGCCTCTACTGACGGTTCTCTGACAACACGTGGCCTGCCACGACGTCCTGTACGTCCTCCTTCATTTTTAGCTTCAGCCATTCGTATTCTATAAGAAAACAAACATCATCACTTATGGAACCATTTAGTACAATGATAGTAAGGCTAACAGGTAATAATAGTGGCCAGATGTGATTAGCTGCTCACGTTACCTTCCGTGTCCTATACACTTCCTCTTATGAGTATATTCGTGCTAGTTCTACTTCTAACAGTTAGACACTCAAACAGTTCATATCATCACATACTCCTATCCCTAGCCATTAAGCTAGCATTCATACATTCTTTATTTAGTAATTACGCAAACATCCAGTCATCATTCTACTTTACACGTGAATTTAATCGCATACTTTACCTTACTTAGCTTGCTTGAGTGACACATGGCATTCTCGTACTGGCATCTTCTTTCTTTTCTTACTTTTATCCCATTCTCTGTTCGAGTCTAAGCATGTAGGATGCTTAAATCTCTCAAACTTTGCTCTGATACCAACTTGCAAGGCCCCGTTACCGGTGCCTCACTTTTCACGATGGATTTACTCATAAACACAGTTCATAATATCAGAGTTAATATAAACATTGGCGGAATATTAAAACATTCAAACCATTACATTACATGACCATTCATCCTTGTCTTAACGAACATTCAAATTATTTAAACATAAAACATTGTCTTTTAAATATCATAACATAACACTTCATTGAGATGCCAGTGTCTTCAAATCCATGCCATGTGCTTCCCCTCAAGCAAGTTGCCTCATTCTACTCACCTGCGTGCATACTAAAAGTCAGCTACGCTGAGTGAGTACTAGTTAAACAGACGAGATTCAATACTTTCACCAACTGACATATGCACCCGAAGGTACATACCTTCATATTTACTTACATGCTTACATACATTCGTATTTTCATCCTTTCTTTCTTACTTACGTAATACTCCCATTCGTACATGTACGTTTTTAAGGGCATTTCACCCTATTAACTTCGCCGATACTATTAGGTTCGGTTCCCTACATTCGCCGATACTATTAGGGTCGGTTCCCTACATTCGCCGATACTATTAGGGTCGGTTCCATACATTCGCACTACTATAACATACTTGTCCTTTACATGCTCTCATTGACAATACGTGCAATCTCCGAAGAGAGTTCACGTGCCATCAACATATCATACATTATTCATACATCATATATATTCATACATACATCATTCATACATCATACATATCAATCTATCTTTAACTACCACTTGACGGCACATGCAATATCCGAAGATCGTTCACGCACCGTCAAGCAATCATCATACATAAATCATACAAGGCATACACTTACCACCTAAGGTAAGTGTATTGACTATCACATCGAGTATGCACATAGCCCCGAAAACATAACAAGGAAGTGGGGCTAGAAACTCACCTGAACTTGATTACGTTCACCGTTAATTGTTATTCCCTTTCTTAGCTGTGCTCGACTAATTGTATAACAATTACACGTATCAATTAACAATCACTACTCACATCGCGTTTCTAGTTTAGTTATAACCCTCAACGAACGGGGGTCCGGGGGAAGCGCCCCTGGCAGCGGGGTCTAGGGAGGCAGCTCCTAGCAGGGTCCAAGGGGCAGAGCCCCTGGCGGGGGTCAAGCTGCCAGGTCAGCTTGGAAAAATTGTATTTCTATTAACTGTCTTATCACATTTTCCATTAGCATTTTGATTAATTAATTTGCTACTTAAAAGTTTAAGGGCTTCTTTGTAATTAAATCATTCTTTTTCTAAGTTCAGGGACCATTCTGTCCTTTTGTTAAACTTCTAGTTCGTTACATTGCTCTTAACGGATTGGCTTATCTTAGCGAACTGGTCCATGTAGCGAATTGAACCCTTTAACAAACTGGTTATTAAACGAACTGGACCTTATAACGAACTGGACCTTTGTCGAATCAGTTCATGTAGCGAATCAGTCCATGTAACGAATTGGACCTTCCAATTCCTTATCTCCTTTAACGAATGACTATAACGAATCAAGGATGATTCGTTATCTTTTCCCTTAACGAATTGAACACGAACTAAAGCTAGTTCGCTATACTTTCTTTAATGAATTACTTGGCGAATCACCCTTAGTTCGTTAACTCCCCGGTAACGAATTAGGGTTAGGTCAGAGAATGTCAGGAACATTCTCTGACATTCTTACCTCGTATTACCCTTTTCCGGCGCCGCCTTTCCGGCGCCTCCGCCGGAAAACCGCGGATTCGCCGGAAAAACAAGTTTTAACTCGTTTTTCGCCCCTTTCGATCCAGATCTGAGCTAGGGTGATCCCTAAGCTCATCTTAGGTTCGGCTTATACCCGATTCCATCCGGATCTCGTGACTTGAACGGTTTAACGGTGTCGGCTCGTCGTTTCGCGATTATATCTAACGGGTTTAAGCTCATACAACATCATACTATCATTACCTTATGTCAGGATTGGTTCTTCTTCTATGTTTCGGCTAGAGAGGGAGAGAGACTAGAGAGAGAGCTTAAGTGTGTGTTTTGATGGTGTATGGAATATGTGTGAAATGAAATTAAATAGGTGATTAAAGGTATATATATTTATTGATCATGGGCTAAAGCCCATAGTCTTTCCTCCTTTCCTTCATAACCCAAGTCCATAACCCATATTGATTTACCCAACACTAGCCCGACTCGTAATAACTCATTTTTCATTTATTAACCGAAACTCAAGAAACGGGATGTTAGACTTATGCGTGATATAGAGGATAGATGTGAGCGTAGATAAGGACGGCGGGCCTTATACGTGTTATAAATAATTGGTGAACGTAGATAAGGATTGTGGACTTTATACGTATTGTAGATAGGTGTCAGCATAGGAAAGGACTGTGGACCTTATACGTGTTGTAATTGTATTTGTGTTGTGGTAGCATAGGGGAGGACTACGGACCTCGTATGTGCTATGAATTAGGTTACAACATAGGGAAGGACTGTGGACCTTGTACGTGTTGTTTATATAGGATGGTATAGGGAAGGACTGCGGACCTTGCACGTACCATAATTAGTGAACATAGGTAAGGACTGCGGACCTTTTACGTGTTCATGACCTTGAGTATAGGTATAGACGGCGGACTATGAACATACTCTCGGTGGACTGAGGTAAGTGATAGTATGTATGTATGTATGATAGAATGGTAACCGGTTTAGTATGGATATGTATATGCGGATATGTATGTATGTATGATATGTGTATGTTTTGTATGTCGCCTGATTAACTAGAACTCACTCAGCGTAGCTGACTTTTAGTATGCACGCAGTTGATATGACTAAAGAGCTAGCATGAGGATGGCACATGGCATGGATTGAATGGCTGGCATCTGAAGATGGAAGAAACGATGTTTTAAATATAATGTTTTATGTTATGGTATCAAAGAAAAGATTTAATGTTTTGTAACTAATGATTTAAGTTAATGTTTCCGCGAAAGTTTTAATTAACTCTGATTGTAAAAACTGTGTTTATGAATAAATTCGACGCTAAAGTAGGGCTACCGGGTTCGGGGCCTTACAAGAAAGCTCATTGATCTTCTGATATAGATTGAAAATCACAGACCCATCCACCTTGTCATAAGCTTCCTTCAAGTCTTCCCAAACCTCAACAAGTTAAGAATAGACTTGTCCTACATATAGTTCCTCACTAATAGAATTTAAGATCCAAGTGAATAACTAGATAGTTACATATATCCCACTGACTTGCTAAAACTTCATTATCATTAGTTTTAACACATAATCCAGTTACAAAACCATACTTATTTTTAACTTGTAAAGCAAGTTTCATAGAATTAGCCCAAATTGATTAGTTTTCAGTTCCTTTCAGTTTAAAATTGATGATGGTTAAGGAACTACAATCACTTGGATGAATATACAAGGGATTACTGACATCTAGCTTACTTATTAGTGTATCATTGTTAACCACAACTTAATCAGAATCACCTATTTAAAATAAACAACTAAACACAGAAGATATGCACATATAATCCTAAAATTCCTAATGCACACAAGAACCATGCATGTACATCTGGTATCAACAAATTCCTAATGCAAAATCAAAATTAAACAGTAACAAAGAGAAGGAACAATCTCACCAAACGAGCGTAGTAGAAAAGGGAGAGCCGTAAGCTTCACTTAGGGTTACAAACTGTCAGAAGATCCCACGAACACGAACACCTTCTTTTAATAGTCGTAACCTTCAATTGGGTTTTAAATCTGAAAACTCTCAACACCACCAATCATGGAAAATCCTAAATGTGGAAGAGCGATGGATCAGATGCTTATATGCTCTTATACATTGTCACAACTCTAAACTTAATATATTCAACCAAAATAGACGATTCAATACATAAGACAATTCGGATTAACACAATCTGATGTTACAATAAAAGGAACTAATAAATTAAATATAGATCTTCACTATAACTATTCAATAATCTCAAGAACATAATAAATGTAAATATTTGATGAGAGAGAAACAATATGAGAACCAAGAGACTTTATGATAAAGTTCTTGTGCAAAATAACATCTCTAGAAAATATAACGTGGAGATGAATGGGCCAGCCATCAAACCAAGCTCCTAGGCTCCAAGCCATTGAACAAAAGAGGCCCCAAAAGCTCCAAGCCCAAAACAAAACAAAACAAAACAAGAAAACTAACATTAAAGAGAATATTGATTTGGGAAAATCGATATATTTTTAACAATTATAATGTACAATCTTATGTCTTAATACTTCTTACGATTATTTATAAAGTTTAAGCTACATCATTGATCATGTGCTAATTAAAGTTGTATTATAATAAAATGCATATTATTCTTCTAATATTGTATATTTCTTCAAATTAGAGGGGTGTGGTATGATGAAACACATAGAACCCTTTAGATAGAATCAAATTGTCTATTTGAAATCTATACGGTTAAGTATAATATTGATTCAAGTGATTAGACATTACACGTATTTGAATACTTTAAAAACATATTACGATAAGATTTTATCAAATACTTTCGAATTGGTTTGTGTAATCTCCATTTATTGTAGTCCTATACTCCTATACCAAAATCTTGTAATCATCAATTATAAGCTATTTTCATCAAACATTAAAATCACTAGTATGTGTCTCGTAATATATACATACATATATAGAAGGATTCTAGAATGTACAAGGAAAATTCTTACTATTTATGGTGTGTTGGGACATGAATGGGTTCCAAATCTCGTAAAGGTTTTCACTTTTACAAGTAGTGTACAACTCGTCGGAATCTCAACCATAAGAAATTAAGAATCGTTTTTTTTTTCATGTTTTTGTTGTCTCACACCTAAACTTATGCCGCTTTTTTGAGCGTCATTATTGTGGAAATTCTTGGTCTCATCCTTAAACTACCACGTGTTTTCGGTTTTCCAGATTGCTTCACTGGTAGGAATTTTCCTCCATTTGGTCTCAAGTATCACTTATAGCCTAGTACTTTGATTCTTTGCATCGTTTGACCCGACAAGATTTCCTAAACTTAACTGTCGAATGGCATAAAAAATGTATATGGTGCTCTTTTGAACACTCGTCGTGTAAGTTATTCTTCGTCCATGCGATAATTTTGTAGAGGTCATGTGAAAGTGTGAAACAAGTGGATATCTAACTTGGACCAAGTTAAAGTCAGTATCTTCCTAATACGTCAAATTACTAGAATACACCTTCATACATTCGAACCAGTTCTTTATGCAACTATTGTTGAAGTAAAAGTTTTACCATCACTTGTCATCCACAAACTCTACAATATGTATCCTTTTCCATTTATTGATCCACTCTTTTTTCTTTAATTTTCGTTTCCGCTTTATCAAACAAAGTCCTTGCCAATCTTCTTCTCCTCAAATTTTGATGACGTAAATAAAGGAAGAAACGTCGATTAAAAATATATGGTTACCACTAATATAGTTATATAGGTGATAGAGGCCAAGTTCGAGATTGGCTAATCTCCTTCTAAAATAAAATAACACTAAATGTAAAGAGACTTGTTTTGATTAAATTGTTCATGTCCTCCGTTAAAAACCAAATATGCCTTTTATAGGCTTACAAGAAACGTAAGATATGCATGAAATAAGGAAGATAGGTTAGTGGTATAATTACCCACTAATACTTCTAGAATTGAAATAACTAAAATAAAGGAGTTAACCAACTAATGCAAATAAACATGGAATTGACTAGAGAACATGGAGCCAATAGTTGTGCATCATGAGGGATCCGTATCAATAGGCGTAAAATTTAACGTAGTTAATGAATTGTTTACCTTTTTAATTATACACATAAATTGTATGGAGATGCAACTTAGGATACAACCTAATCAACTATGTGAGAAAATAAGAATCATTAGAAATTTTTATCATTATCCGCTTAGAAAGGCTATAAGTTACATAGAATTTGAAAAGTTAAAATAAAACAAAATTTTCAACTCTAATAAGGAAAGTTTTCCCTATTTTATGCCGAAAGAAAAAGTTCATCTTGATTGTCTATGTTACTTTTGTGTACTAAAATGAGTAATTATTAAAAAATTTTCTCATTTCATGCTCTTCTCGCATGAATAGTCTCCCTATGAAATATAGAATATGATCAAGTCAAGCAGTTCACTAAATCACTGAAGGTGCCTTCATTTGGATACGTCACCATGTAATAATTTCTCTTCACAAATTGACAGAAAAGCATCAAATGATTTGTCGTTTCTGGATCTTCATCAATGGGACTAAACCTTGACCAATAAACACACCCCTACTTGCAAGTGTCGTCATTGTTAGGATCCTATTTATCGTTGCTCTCCAACAAAAGAAGTGCACCATAATAAGGATCCAAATGTTCCAGCTATGATTGTATAACCATAAGTTGAACATGCCCTTCTCTATATTGTTTTTAAGGGAGTGAACTGAAAAAACTTTTAACATTTGCCTTTTACACCTACAAAACAAACTATAACTAATCCATTGTTGGAACTCGAACATATCTAACTCTTTACTTGATACCATTTTCTAGTCCCATATTTGTCTCGACATATTAACTTGATGTTGCCATTGTCATAAACTTATCCAAAAAGTATATATTTCTCATTGTCGGTTGCCGCTTTTATTTTCCCCAACAACTCTATGTTTAAAGCTGCCATAATCTCGTTCAATATTTAATATATTCTTCCATGGACCCGTAATATTATACGGATGTCATAAAATTTTAAACTCCATCTTTTATTACTTCATACACAGCCACAATGCAAATACAACTAACCAATCGAAGAAGAAACCAACATATGAAGATTATTACAATACCGATAAACTGACTACAAGAAGTTTAGATCAATTCAACAATGATCTATACGATTAAATCTCTCAAGAAATTACAACGGATGAAAACCTTAAACAATATTGAGATGAAACAAGAAGATGAAAATAATGGAAAATATCTCAAAACTACTGAAACAAAAAGCCAGACTTCGTTTATATCAGCAAGCCTAAGTGCCTAACCACAAGTTGTTGTAACAAACTTCATACAGCCCAACAGCTCCAAGCCCAAGTATCTTTAATCAGGTACAAGTCAGCCCACTAGCCCAGACTTTTGTGACCAGCCACAAAATTATTTTTTCCTCACAATAACGCAAATAAACAACACATTAATATTTAATAATAGAATTGATAAGATATAAATTCGACAACCCCCCTCAATTCTATTATTGAAACAAATCAATCAGACCAAGAGAGTAATAAACTTGATCATGTTGAGTTGGAAGAAAACCTTTTGTAAATACGTTAGCTAACTGCTCATTAGTACCAGTTTTAATCACTTTTAAAAAACCAGAAGCTATTTCTTCTCGAAGATATAATAAATCTATCTCAAAAAGTTTAGTCCTATCATGGAATACCGGATTTGCACTTACAGAGATTGCAGCTGAGTTATCACAGTATAACTCAATTGGCAAATCCACTTTAACTTCCAATTCTCTCAACACATTAACCAACCAAATAATTTCTGAAGTAGCAGCACACATAGCTCGATATTCAACCTCATGTAAAGATCGAGACACGGTTTTCTACTTCTTACTTTTCCAAGAAACAAGAGATTTCCCCAAAAACGCACAAAACCCAGTAACAGACTGACAAGTAACCAAACACTTACCCCAGTCTGAGTCTGCAAAAGCAGACACCTTCAAACCATTTTCTTTACTAGTCAACACACCCTTACCAGGTGCCTTTTTTAAATATCTCAATAGCCTAAATGCAAGCTGTAAATGAACATATCTTGGGCTATGCATGTATTGACTCAGAAACTGAACACTATATGAAATGCCAGGCCGTGCATGTGATAAATATATTAGTTTTCCAATTAATTTTTGATAAACTGAAATATCACTTATTAAAGTTTCATTCTCCTTACAAACATTTATTACCATATAATTTTGATCAACTAAGTGTTCACCGGTTTACGAGCAATTAACCCGAACTCACCAAGTAACTCAACACAATATTTTCTTTGTGATAAGCAATTACTAGAAGATGTTTTAAACCTTAGTTCCTAAAAAATACTTTAAAGGACCTAAATATTTTACAAGGAAAATAACTTTAAACCATTTTTTACCTTTTCAATTTGTGACAAACGTTACATGTAACTACTATATTAGCAACATATACAAGTAAAACTATCAAAACAGCTATGCAAGACTTTATAAACAAGAATCACATTTACTTTGAACAAACCCCTGATCAAGTAAAGCACCAACTAATACTTGATTCCACATCCTTGGCGCTTGCTTTAAACCATACAAAGGTTTTTTTTTAGTTTACAAACTCTATTATCATTTTTTGAAAAATAACCCTCATGAAGAGTCATGTACACGTCTTCATGCAAATCACCATAAAAAATGCATTATTAACATACAATTGAAATAAAGGCCAAACATATTTAACAGCTAATGAAATTAAAGTTCTAACAGTTATCATTTTAACTACCGGTGAAAAAGACTCATCAAAATCAACCCCATTAAGAATTAAATCAATTTTATTAATGACTAAAATCATTAAAAACTTTTGATGCTTGACAAAAACATGAGGGCAATTGAACCTTAGCATCAAATTGTTTCCACATGGTAGTAAGCTTGTGGTAGTAATCTGACACTCATGATCCATTCTGACTTAAAACATTTATTTTTTGATATAGGTTAAAAACAACAGAACCATCAATTTTTTCATATGTTTCCCTTAGTTCTTCCCAAACCTCATAGGCCTGATAAGAATAAACTTTTCCTACACACAATTCCTCACAAACAGAATTAAGAATCCATGTAAGCACTATTGAAAATTAACACTTGATTTTCAGTTGGTTTTATACATTTTCCATTAATAGAACCTAGTTTATTTTTTTTAACTTGTAATGCTAATTTCATAGCATTGGCCACACAGAATAATTTTCTAGTCTCTTTCAACTCTATTGTAATTATTGACAGGTTACTTGAATCATTAGGGTGTAAATACAATGGATTACTCGGATCAAGTTTACTAATTAGGGTTTCACTAGTACTAGAATCACCCATTTTTTCACAGCCCAAGAACAACAAATCAAATAAGAATGAAGCACACAAAACACATGCACAGAGTAATGATGATATATGCAACACACAAACACATTAACACATAGATGATGCACACGTAATACAGGAGTGTCTCTCCCTGTTTCAACCTGGCCCGACTAGTCCAGTAACATCAAGGCCTAATGTTAAAAACAGAAACTTAACAATCTCACCGAATCAGCAAACACAAAAAATTCAGGATAGCAATAACTTTAACAGGCACAAAAGAATATTCTTCTTGATTCGCCAACAAGAACTGTCACCAATAGCAAAGATCTATGGTTTCAAGTCAAGAAACCCTAAAACACCAGATCTTCAAAACTCCAATACAAATACAACTAACCAATCGAAGAACAAACCATTAATTGAAAATTATTATAACACCGATAAATAACACATTAATATTTAATAATAGAATTGATAAGATATAAATTTGACAGATGGGATTGCATAAAATCTTTGAATGATGAAATTACCTTATTATTCCATAAACATGTAATTCGATTTAAATATCCACCACCATGCATGTGACCAATAATGCAATGTTAGCGCTTCAATCCAATATTAAGCAACATGTTATATTATTAGAACTTTCCCAGCCCACAAGAAACCTTATCCTAAACCTTTTTTTTTTTTTTTTTTTTTATTTTACATGTTAGGAATATCAAATATGGTTTGCTCTTATTACCGAGCTAATTACTTTTAGCCATCACTTTTTACACCCACCCAATTAAAATAATTGGTCTATAGTTTGATAAAAATAACGGATCCTTCACTTTAAGTATAAGCACCAAATGAAGAGTTCTTCACCAAAGTTATAAGTGGAGAGTTATAGACGCAGGTACAAATAGAATAGTTAGGGGTTGTCAAAAAAAAGTAGAATAGAATAATTAGGGTTGTAATCAAACGAACCGAACAAGGTGTTGTTTATGTCCGTTCGTTAAGCTTTTATAGGACAAGCGAATGGTTTACAAATAACTAACCAATGAAATTTTTTGTTCGTGTTCATTCTATAAGGAAATGAACTTGTTGGTCAAGATGTTCGCTTAATCATATAATACTCATGTATGTTTTTGTTGTACTGTCAATAACTTCGCTTAAATATTAAAATTCTTGTAAGACTAGAATAGTCATTAGAAAAGTATTAAAATTCTTTTAATAAACAAACATAGAAAAAAAAACGGACGTAAACAAACATATTGTCGAACATTCAAAAACTCAATTGAACGAACAAGAACGTAAATGAAGACATTATGCATAGGCGGATATCGAGTATTAGAAGGGTGGGTGAAGGCCCACCATCCTTAACTTTATAATTTCGTATAAATTACGAGGTAACTAGTAACATTATATAATCTACATATAATATTAAAGTAATGGGTTTTGTGGACAAATGACATCTACATATTGGTCCATCACTATAGTTTTCATACATACTAAGGCTTCTCAAATTTTCTTGGTATTTAAATAATTCAAAAGTAAATATTATTCAAAAGTAAACAATTCAATTCTTATATTAGTGTTAATTATTGTGATATTAAATAAAATAGCAACTCCTGATTTACATATGGAAAATTGAATACTATTTAACTCTACACATTTTGTTTATATACATTCAACCACAATGTTGGTGGGTTAGACACTTTTACATTAACGATTTTATAATCCTCTATGTCGTTTGAAGTTATGTTATTCTTCGTATCGAGTAGACTAATGTATGGTATTTATGTTTTCTGGGTAATGTTTATAATTTACATGTTTTTACAATTACATTACAAACATCCAACAGAAAAGCCACAATTGTTACTAAACTTAATACTCTATGTTGTCCCGTTTTTCTAGTTGTTACGTATTGTGTATTAAAATCTTTCATTGAATCAACAAAATTAGATAGTACGCTATATACGTTTTTATTTTGTCAACATTTATGGTATTCCTCATTTTCGTATGGTAATCTTGTTATATTATATTACAGATTAATGGTAATTTTGGTCAATTTCTTCCAATAGGAGGAGTAATTCAAATGGTTAGTCATTTTAATATTATTTATTTACCCTTCAGATGTTTTATAATAATGTTTTTTTTTCTAAAAGTGTAGTGTCAACGCAAAAAGAATCACTGAGTAGCATTTCGCACGGTAACAATTTATATATAACTCTTTAATGTAGTAACATATATTTAAATTTATTTTGTTATCTTATTAGCTTCAAGTTAAAGCTTACATCAAATGATACAATATACTATAAAAGTGAACACGTACTTCTACCTTGCGCGTTGCGGCGGAGCGGGTTAAATGTGTTACATGTTCGAAAGCTATCACGTTTTGCGACAGACATGCGGCGAGAATTTAGTTGATATCGGTTCGATTCGTTATTATAAAAGTTTTGTGGCAAAAATTTAATTACCAAAGTTGATGGGCCAAAAAAATAAATATATGAAACTAAAGTTGAGGGGTCAACAAATATAAGTCTAAAAACCTTTATGCCAAAAGTCTAATAAACCAAAGTTTTTAATAAGAATTGAGAGGCTAAAAATGTAATTATTTGAACTATTGTGATAAAATTATAAGGAAAAAAACTTTAGTGCTTACCTTTTAAATGCATAGATAATACTTGTGCAACGGTCTTTATGTAGGAAGATTTGAACATTGATGTATAGTAAATGTGTGAGTGTAGAAAATAATGGTTTCAACATATATGTTTGTGTGTGTGTGTGTGTATAGAGAGAGAGAGAGTTCGATTATGTAAAATAATCCTTAACGTACGCGAATCACGCTTAAGACAAAACACAAAACGCTCAACCGAAACACAAAAAATGCTCATACGCTCAAGGAAACCTAGTTACACTCATGTATAAATTGATTCAATTGAAGATCCAGATCTATTTATTTGGATGAATTGATGATTAATTAGATATAGATTGATGATTTTGATATCATTTGATGTGTTTTCATAGATCGATATCAAGAAAAATGCTCATACGCTCAAGGAAACCCCATTACGCTCATGTAATAAATTGATTCAATTGAAGATGCAGATGTGTTTGTTTGGATGAATTGATGATTAATTAGATATAGATTGATGATTTTGATATCATTTGATGTGATTTCATAGATAAATTTTAAGTTTAAAGATGTCGTTTACGTTTCAGCAAGCAATTGTGAATGTATCGAGAAGACATGGAGGATGCTTCATTGATCGCGTCAATTGATTTTGCTGAAGAATCGAAACGGGTCGCGTCAATTGATTTTGCTGAAAAATTATGTTCAAGGCTCGCGTGTTTTTGAAATTGAAGGGTCCTGGTAGTCGCGTACGTTAATGTACGATAATGATTATTGTATTCTATCCTTTATCTACATATACATACATATATATATATAGGTATTGGATCATTTCAGAAGTTTTTTTACAGCGAGAAGTGAAGGTGTAACTCCATTAATCCCTAATTTCACTTTCTTTCTTATATGTGTAGGTGCGTATGTACGTGTGTAGGTACGTATTTTTGTATATGTGTATGTATCTTTGTATGTGTGTAGGTGTGTAGGTTTGAATGTGACTCAGTTCATTTATATGTGTGTAGGTAGGCTTGAATGTGTGTAGGTACGCATGTATATGTGTATAGGTAGGTTTGAATGTGTGTAGCTAACACATAAATACAACCAATCAACATACATGTAGACAACATCATAAAAAGGGAGTGAAATTAGGGATTAATGGAGTTGCACCTTCACTTCTCGTTGTAATATCACTTCTTGCAATATATATATATATATATACTAGTAAGAGTGCCCGCGCGTTGCGGCGGGGACACATTTATGATTCAGTTCGTAGCGGCTCATTGTGTTACGGACATCTTCGATGGTAATATTTGTTTCCATATAGAGCCCGCGCTTCGCGGCGGGGTGGTATAAGGATGTTAGCGATGACATATGTGTTACTTGTCATAATCATATGACCAACTGGATCAGTCAAACCAAATTCAAGAACCGGATAAGTTATAAATATTTGTTTATTATTTGATATACAAATATGTATTTATGAACCGTTAACTTAGATAATACCATAAACTTTATTTATAGTAAAAGTAATTGGAAGCATTATTACCCCACACTATATATGCACCACAAAAATGACAAGTTCGGTGGTATGTATCCAATGCGCGACCAAAATGATATACAACAATGCATCAAGAACCAGACAACAATTAAAAAACCCCAGTTAAGTAGGACATATGCTCTGATAGAAGCCACACCAAATCTCCAGCCCTACAGCCGGCTTCCTTTGCCCCATATGAAGATGAAGGTCATAAGATAACCAGCCAATGGTGTGTACATATATAACACCAAACATGAGTAATTATTAAAGCACGAGTTAATTTGAATTAAACTTATATTTACTTAGATACTAAATAATTATTCATTCAACTTATATAACAATCGCAAAAAAATGACAAAATCTAAATAAAATGATTTAGGAAGTTTTATGCATTAGATATGCAACTTGGCCAGCTTTTGGCCCGATACCCTTTATACCAGTTTTTTTTTTTTAAAATACTTGTTTAAACCGTTATGATAAATAAACCTCGCGAACCCTTCATAAGTAAATGGGTCAAGATTGTAACATTCTTTATTTAGAAGTACAAAACAAACCTTTTTTTTGAAGTTTTTCTTATGATTAGTGTCAACTATGATCAATAAATTTCCTTCAATAATAAAATAAAATTTTAACAGAATGGTCAAGGGAGTTTTATGCATTGCAAGTGCACCTTGGCCGCATTTGACCCGATTATTTTAATATTTTCATTTGAATTTTTTATAACTTTGCCTATTAAGAGATTAAGCATACCAGTATCGACCCAATTATAAGTAAATGGGTCAAAACTGTAATGTACTTTTTACAAAAGTAACAAACTTGCCTGTAGGTAAGAAGGGGCAAAGTCATCATCATCATCATCGTACTCAGTATATCCCACCAATAGCAAAGCTATGGTAGGGTCTGAGGAGGGTAAGATGTAGGCAGCCTTACCTCTACCCCATAGGGATAGAGAGGCTGCTTCCGGTGAGACCCCCGGCTCGATAGTAGTTTTGCATCAAGCCTTGGACATAAGGCACATAGCACTCAATCATCGGGACACCGGCTGATCGGTGCATGTACCCTTATCTTTCAGCTATCAACGCCACTACATGATGCCTGATTAACCGTCCGTCACTTTTAACGTTATTTTCACGAGATTAGTAAAATAACGTCAAAATTAGTGCAATTTCACTTTTGCCCACCCGAGGGTTCACACATATATACATCATATGTGCGCACCGCAATAACAAGCCATTTTGAAGTTTTTCTCGTAATTCTCAAGACCAAGTCTAGACAACATGGATTAGCTTCACTGTACAACACATCGTCAACTGGCGGCTTTAAGAACTTCTCCCCGACCTGCACAACGGGTAAAAAAGGATTTTTAATTTACCCTTAGATATCATGAAACTGATCCATGGATTTGAATCATAATAATGATAATAATCACCTTGAAGAGTCCACCCTGAATAAGTGCAAAGAAAACACCCAATTTGAAGACATTAGCATCCGGATTAGGACACTCCATGTCACTGACCAAAGAAAACATCAATCTCGATTCTCGACCCACAAGCCGCTACATACTGCAATCATGCATTAATATATGTCAAAATAAAAAAAATGAATTGAAGATGAGTCTTCTATTTTTTTAAAACAACTATAAAGCACATTAATGTTTCCTTACATTTCCATTTTAAGCCGTAAAATAAGAAATTTCATTTGGGACATATAGGAGGAAAAATTTATACATTTAGATAAACAAAATGTCTATCCAAAAAAAAAAACATGAGAGCCTGCAAGTTTTGTAAAAGTCAAGAAAACATAATGTTGTGTAAGTTTCTATCTTAAAAACAAAACACAAAAGATATCTTTTAATAATCACTTGTGGTACATGGAAAGAAACATTAGAGCTTGCAATTTCATGAAATCATAGCCGTTATTAGGGGTGTTCACGGTCCGATTTTAACGGATTTTTGATCAAATCATGAACCAAACCGTTATGAACGGTTTTTCATTTTGTAACCGAAACCAAACGGTAGAACTCTAAAACCGAACTGAACGAAACCGTTAGTAACGGTTTGGTTTCACGGTTTAGGCTTATTGGGCTTCTTTATAAAATGTCCAAAATAAGATGTAAAGCCTTGAAAAATTTGCAGATTTCAAATTGTCATAACACAAACTCTTGAAAAAGTAACAATGTGGTCTAAACACAATTAAACGTCCCTAGTTTCATTGCAGAGTCAAGGTTTACGTTTATCGAATTGGTTCAGTTGTTTCTTGACAACAGCCATGTCTTTTAATGCGCTATGGACTCTGTCACCCGAGTTTATTGCAGCCCAAAATAGTTTATTGCGTTGCTTTGATTATTGTCTGCTATGTTGAAAAACTGCACGTACGCTTACAACTAATTTGCATAGGTTAAATTCACTATTAGTAATTACACATTCTAAGCAAGTTCATTAAATCATTCAAGTCTATCTATGATGTAATGAACACACACATATATCTTTACCCCACAACAAATAGCAAAAGCCATTTCAACAAATAGCAAAAACAATGAGAAAAGCTGATAACATATTAGAACATAAACCTGAGCAAAGACTTACACAGACTTATAAAGTCTAAAACAATAAAAAAAAAATAAAGATAGAGATTTGATACCTCCATTTGCTTTAAAAATGAGATTGTTGTGACTTCTGTCCCTGGTAGAACATGATTGCATCACGTTCATGTTCGGGCAGTTAACAAATCAAGCGTTGAAACCCTAAATCCTTACTGACATTATGAGGTATTCCACAATCCACAAAAAAAATGGAAACATTAATAAAAAATGGCCTCAAATTAGGGCTGTAGAAATATAAAAATGAATCACCAGAGCGTGAGAGAAATTGATGTTTCCGTGGAGGCGCCTGCACATACAAATTAGCCATCAATAAATGATATAGATTAGCAGGCCCATTAGGAATTAAGGGGAATCGAGAATTGAAAGGATCCGTCAGGAATCATTTATTCATCATTCAATTTAGAAGTTTCAATTGGTTACATAAGCGTTCAATTGAATTGATTTCATATAAATTGCAATTTAACGTAGTCGTCGGCGAGTATAAATAATAAATTAACGTTTATTGATATTACTTGGAAGGTCTTTAATTTATCGGCGTCTCCCAATCAATTGGTTAAATTACCATCTTGTCCACAGAAAGACTTGTAAAAATCTCAACTTTGTTGAAATTCAAACTCATCATCATAGTCGTTTCGGATTTGAGAACGCCAAACAAAACATAGTAACATAAAGCGTGTAATTTGTAGAAAACCAAGTGCTGAAGCATTGACCTCGAATTTGTGTAAGATGCCGGCCCTGTATTGTTGTATTGTTGCTGCAACTGAAATATGAAGTAATTTAATAGTTAAAAGCAAAGCTGTAAAATGTGGGCCGAATATCCAAGATTAGATTCACAATTTGTGGTAGTGCATATGCTTTTCAATTATTATTTAACTACATTTCTAATGTAGTCTTCTATGCAATGACACAAGTATGTTAATGTATGTACAAATGTAGCAGAGTAAGTAGTGCTTTTCTGACCTGGTTAATGAGTACACAAACGAGAAAGGCTTGAGTTTTGTGTAGAGAAAAGCAAGCATCACTTTAACTCCAAGAACAAGATAATTCCAGTTCATCTATGCAATTAATAGTAGGGAAATTGGCACAATCATTTTCTTGGCTAACATCAAGAAATTGTGTGGACTATCATCAGTCTCCAATTCGCCAAACATCCCCATGCTATGGTGGTCTACTGTTATGACATATCCTTCAACATCATGTATCGTCAATTTAAAAGAATAGATATAGTGGTGTCACAATGGTAGTTTTTTACATGGTTCTGTAAAAGAATTTGTTTAATTTTTTTCAACGTAGTCATTTTTTTGTCAACAATGATTCTATATTTAGTTGTTATAATAGCCTTACAAATCATTCAAGACCACTAATTCTCAAAACAAGTCAGGGATCAAGATGGCAAGCCAGTTTCAAATAACCAATCCATTTAATTTCAACAAGTGTTGCATACAAACTGAATAATTAGTAATTAGCATATTAATACATGTAAATTCAATAATCATGTTTCGAAACTAACCCGTAACACTTTTTGTACTGCCACATACAACGTCAAAACTGACCCGAAACACTTTTTGTAAGAACATGAACCAAACTATTTATAATTTCAAAATTGGTCACTGCCTGTTTCAACTCGAACCAATTTAATTTTATTAATAAAAGGGTTTGAACCAAACTCATTCTACCCTGAACCCTGTTCGACCTGACCCATTTTGACCCACTATGTAGCCCGACTTGGCCCGCATGAACTTTTCATGTCCAAAGTTTCATCATTTTTTTTGTTTTAAATTCGGCCACAACCCGCTTCAACACATTTAACATACAGACGTAATCAAGTTGAACTGTTTAACCGGTTTAATCATATAATAACCCAAATCGTTAAGATAATAATTACAATAATTTAAATAGCTTAAAATAATAATAATACTTGATAATATAAATTAATTATTAATTTGGAGGATAACGTTGTGATCTTTTAGTTTAAAAAAAAAATAAAAAAAAATAAATAAATAAAGACAATAATAGAGATAAATATGCAAAAATCAATCAATAGATAAAACTCAAAACACTTTCACATGCATCAAACGAATTCCCAGAGAAAAATGGGATTTCAATCCCTTATCGGCTACAAAAATCTCGATCGATTACGACGCCAGTAACCTCTCATAAGATGTCACGAAGCCCACATATCGCATCTATATAATATCTTTGCTTTCCGTTCGACCTCCCATTCCAATTTCGCCGGAGAACCGCCATCTTCACCCTTCTCCACTTAAATCACCGCTGCCGTCTTCCGTTGTCACTATAGACAGGCATCGCCTCCACCGTTGTTGGTTACTGGGAGGCCGCCACCATCACCTTCTGTTGTGCGTGCCGATTACCGAAGGGAGTCATCGCCACGGAAGCCACTGTCTTATTCCTGATAATTGTTATCGCTCATCCGCCGAGGTACCGAACACGTTCTCTATTTCTATTTCGTCTATGTTTTTAACCTTAGCCAATAACCTTGTGATCGTTGATCTATTTCCGCAATGTAAAACCTTGTTTAATTAGAAGATTTTGTTTAAAACCAAAATTTAAAATACATACAAAGTTCCATGCATGTTGTAAGTGCTCATGCATGTTTTGTGTATAGCCTGTTCGTTATACATATATATACATATATAATTGATACCTAGAGTTAAATATGAAAGCATAATGTAACTAATATGAAATTTCTTTCCTTTATGAATCTGGTATGTATAACCAGTAACCAAACTTATGAATTTAAGTTAGGAATTATTAAGTATATAAAGAGTTTTGTTGGTTTTAATAAGAAGTTGAAGTTAGTTTCGTTCCTATATAATGAGCAAAAAGGTTTAGTGATTCATAATATATTTAAAGCTCAAACTTTTTTGGATAATTACTAAAATGATCTTATGACGGTGTGTTTAAATAATAAATTGTGAATTTTAGAAGGCATATGTCGTGGGCGGAAATCAACGAATCAACCCATGTAAATCAAATTCGTGTATCTAAATAATAAAATTGTAAATAAACCGTAGGTACTCATAATTGTTGAAGACAAGCCAACTTGTTTACTTTTGCTTAATACATAAGGTACGGTTTCCGTCTTTGTTTCCTCTTAGTATTATTTATATTCCGTTACTTCGTAGTACGGATTCTGGTTTCTGTCACTCATAGTATAAATTTTATTTTGTTACTTTGTAGTACAGTTTCTGTTTTTGTTCACTTTTAGTATTGACTCTATTCCGTTACTTTGTAGTACGGATTTTCGTTACGCGTCGGTTATATTTTGAGTTCAGTTATTTTATATAATATATTTTAGTTATACGACTTTAGTTCAGTACTCTGTTACCCGAGCATTTCTGACTTGTCGTTGGGGCGTCAACGACATGGCACTTATCGTGACAGTGCGTAATCAAAGTTCACGGCGTCTCTGAAAGTACTCATGTAGTACCTTGGCCACTTAGAGGCGTATAGATCGATCTTAGCTCCGACTCCTGACTCCTGACATGGCACTTATCGTGACAGTGCGTAATCAAAGTTCACGGCGTCTCTGAAAGTACTCATGTAGTACCTTGGCCACTTAGAGGCGTATAGATCGATCTTAGCTCCGACTTCTGACTCCTGACTCCTGACTCCTGACTTCTGTTTGAGATGGAACAATGTGTGCACGCCACCCACACCGTCTCTTTGGTGCATGGACTAGCTAGCTGTGTACCCCTCTGTTTAGGCTCTGGGTGCTTCCGTATTACACGACCTATTTATTTTAACATCATCGTCGTGTATTTTAGTAATTATATTTTGTTTCGCTATATTTCTGGTCCGTTTTGATATGTGTATATGTATTTGATTAAATTTGAGTATATTCAGATTACGTCCCGATCGTGTATCGGATTATGTTTCGCATTTAATTATAGTTCAGTTAAATGTTACACGTTATATGTTACACGTCACACATTATATGTTACAAGTTATATGTTTCTGGCTCTGGGTGTTTTTGTTATATGTTTCTGGCTCTGGGTGTTTTTGTTATAGTTCTGATATATTTCCGCATGCGTTTGACCATGTTCTGGCCAAGTGTCGGATCATACATCCGAATTTTGTTAAGTATATGTTTCGGTAAAAAGGGTTGGTTTCGAGTTTGAATTGAAGTTCGTATATTTATTCTCTTACGTCTGTCCTTACCTATACTATTGTTCTTTCCGTTACTGGGCAATTTTTGGCTCAGCCGTGTTTTCTTGTTTTGTTTTTTCTTATTTTGTTTTCAGGTAATCCGGGATTCTGGGAATTTAGTGATGAGAGATAAAAATAATGAAGTTCAAGCTTCTAAAAGTTAATTCATTTTGTTTAATAATATGACGTAGGTTGCATTAATTTTTGTTGTATTTTGGATTGTGGCGTTGATTTGATATCTGTAATAGTAACACGTTAGTGTAAGGCCCCGAACCCGGTAGCCCTACTTTAGCGTCGGATTTACTCATAAACACAGTTCTAAATATCAGAGTTAATTAAAAACTTTACGCGGAATATAAAACTTTCATAAAACATTCCTCTTGTCTTTCAAAATCAAAACATAACTTATAAAACATATCAGATCTTCAGATGCCAGGCTTTAGTCTTCTGCCATGTGTCCTCCACTCAAGCCAGCTGTCTCATCCTACTCACCTGCGTGCATACTAAAAGTCAGCTACGCTGAGTGAGTTCTAGTTAATCGAACGCCATACAATACATACACATACATACATGTCCGTAGATACATATCCATACTTCACTAGTTACCCTTCTGTTCTACTTACATACTTGCTACCATACATACATACATATCTACAATCACTAACCTCAGTCTACCGAGAGTACGTTCATAGTTCACCGTCTATACCTGTACTCAATGTCGTGAACACGTACAAAGGTCCGCATTCCTTACCTATGTTCACCCTTTGTGGTACGTGCAAGGTCCGCAGTCCTTCCCTATACCATCCTACATCCACAACACGTACAAGGTCCACAGTCCTTCCCTATGTTGCAACCTAAACCATAGCACGTACGAGGTCCGCAGTCCTCCCCTATGCTACCACAATACAACTACAGCACGTATAAGGTCCACAGTCCTTACCTATGTTCACCCTTTGTGGTACGTGCAAGGTCCGCAGTCCTTCCCTATACCATCCTACATCCACAACACGTACAAGGTCCACAGTCCTTCCCTATGTTGCAACCTAAACCATAGCACGTACGAGGTCCGCAGTCCTCCCCTATGCTACCACAATACAACTACAGCACGTATAAGGTCCACAGTCCTTACCTATGCTGATGCCTATCTATAATACGTATAAGGTCCGCAGTCCTTAACTACGTTGTCGTCTATTATCTGTAACACGTATAAGGCCCACCGTCCCTATCTACGTTTACATCTATCATCTACTTTACGTATAAGGCCCGCAGTCCTTAACTACGTTTACATCTATCATCTACTTTACGTATAAGGCCCGCAGTCCTTAACTACGCCATCACCAGCCGAGTCTATGTCCGACAAAAGCTAGAGGGATTTGCCATCCTAACTTACTATGTCGAACGTAGAACTCACATACCATTCGTGTACCTGTATACACCTACTTCACATATACAATAATTACATCATAGCATAAGAACACCCTAGGCGTTCTTTACATCATTCATTTAACAACCATACCTCTTGTCGATACGTGCAATATCCGAAGATCGTTCACGCCCCGACAAGTATTCATTTGTAATGTTCATACATCTTCGATGTATAATATTTGTACCTTTATTTTTGACCTGACAGTACGCGCAATATCCGAAGATCGTTCGCGTACCGACAAGCAACCATTCATATCCAACACATATATCACATATGGCATACACTTATCACTTAGGATAAATGTATTAACAACACATCGAGTATGCACACAGCCCCGAAAACATAACACATAAATGGGGCTAGAAACTCACCTGAATACTGTTACGCTCTCCGTTAATAGTTATTCCCCTCTTGAGCTGTGCACGGCTAACTGTATAATATTTACACGTATCAATTAACTACTACTACTCGTTTTGTATTTCTATCTATATATGACCCACAACGAACGGGGGTCCGGGGGCAGCGCCCCTGGCAGCGAGGTTCTAGGGGCGGCAGCCCCTAGCGGGGTCCAAGGGGCAGAGCCCCTGGCTGGGGTTAAGCTGCCAGGTCAGCTTGGAAAAATTTTATTTTCGATAACTGCCTTACCACATTTTCCATTAGGTTTTTAATTTATTTTCTAAACGAACCTCACTTCAGGCGAAGTTAAACCTTAGGCGAACTTGGCTTCAGGCGAAGTTAAACCTTAGGCGAACTTGGCTTCAGGCGAAGTTAAACCTTATGCGAACTTGGCTTCAGGCGAAGTTAAACCTTAGGCGAACTTGGCTTCAGGCGAAGTTAAACCTTAGGCGAACTTGGCTTCAGGCGAACTTGGCTTCAGGCGAAGTTATCCTTAGGCGAACTTGGCTTCAGGCGAAGTTATCCTTAGGCGAACTTGGGCGTAGGCGAAGTTATCCTTAGGCGAAGTTACGCTTGAAGGCGAAGTTACGCTTGAAGGCGAAGTTCATCAGGCGAACTTAATCTTGCAGGCGAAGTTGTCGCGCTGCAGATCTGTTTGCCCATAACTCCTTCGTTTCTTAGCCAAATAACTCGATTTTGGTACCCACGGAACCGTATGATCGGCGCCTACAAACCCCAACCATCAAATCGGCCTAAAATCGACGTTTTAGGGGTCCGATTTGGGCAGTTGGGTTTCGGGTCCGGTTAACCCATCCAATCCTAACCATTTTCAGTAATAATAGCTTTGTTAGATTAGTTCTTACCTTACCAACTCAGATCTATCAACAAATCTCGGGTCTCGGCTTCGAATCTAGATCGGTTAGAATGTGTGTGTTTTGAGGGTGTAAGGAGTGTGTGTTAGGGAGTTTGGTGAGAAATGAGATATTTTGGGATTTTGGGGGTATTTATATCCCTGAAATCCCATTCTCATTTAACCTATCTCAATTAACCCAAGTCCATAACCCACTTCCATTACCCGACACTAGCCCGACCCATACCAACTCCTATTCTTTTATTTATTTCCAGATAACCCGAGTAAACTTCCCATCTATTAATAAGTAATATAATTAATATTACCTTTGAAATTTCGGGATGTTACAGTTAGCCTGTTCCGGGTTGGGGTGTTACAGTTATGGTATCAAAGCTCAGGCTCTTTCCTGTAGAAAACTTATACAATAAATAATTAATCATGTGAGTTAATGGGTAGACGTCGGGTTAGGATTCCTCTTTTCGTTCTCCGCGTATTCCGTAAATCTTTATCTTTCAGCTCATACGCTACCTTACTTCCAGATGCCTCCTAGAAGACGTGTGAATCGCCAAAACGAGAATGATGCTGGAAACGACCCTCCTCTTGCGACCCTTGTTACTAACGCCGTCAATGCAGCTATTGCGGAAATAGTCCCTAACATCATACAACAGTTGCAGCAGAACAATGCCGGTGGCAACAATGTCGGTGGTAACAACGCCGGTGGCAACAACGCCAGTGGAAACAATGCTGTTGGCAACAATCATCCTGTTGGTATTCATGTCTGGCTTGAGCGTTTTCAAAAGCAAAAGCCAAAATCCTTTAGTGCTGCTAGTTCTCCAGTAGAAGCTGAAAACTGGATCGCGCACATCGAGAAACTGTTTGAAGTGCTGGGTGTTGAAGATGTGTTTAAGGTTCGGTTAGCTACTTACAAGCTCGAAGATGACGCTCACAGATGGTGGAAGACACTGAAAGCTGCACGTGGTGGAGACAATTATGCTGCTACACTTCCTTGGAATGAATTCCGTACTTTGTTTTACCAACAGTATTTCACTGATGCTGATCGCAGTGAATATTTGAGAGAATATTCTTCAATTATTCAGGCTAATGATGAGCCCATCGTTGAGTTTAAAAATCGTTTCAGTCGATTGGTTAGTTTTCTTGGCCCAACTGTAGGCACGCAAGAACAACAGACCAACCATTTTAAGTGGGCCATTTGTGACCGAGATAGGAAGTTTATCTTGAACCTCCGTTTTAATGACATAAATGAGATAGTTGATGCGGTTAAGAACCTTGATAATGATAAGAAACACCGCCAGAAGTCTTTTGATGAAAGTCGTAAGCGGCCAAGAGAAAATAATCAGGGTCAATCTTCTTCTCAGGTTGGAACCGAACAGTCCCTTGTACCCCGAGACCGTAGACAGCGTACTGATGGGAATTTCAACAATCAGCCACGAAATGGGGGAAATCAAAATCAGAATCATAGGACCGCACAGAATAATATGCAACAACATCATAACCCCACCAGAGCTCAATCACTTAATCAACAAAACCGAAATACTCCTCTGTGTGGCACGTGTGGGAAACGTCATGGAGGTGCTTGTCGTCGAGCTGAAGGTCGTTGTTTTAGATGCGGAGATGCAGGACACATGATCAGAGACTGCCCTCAGCGGGACCCTAGAGCTAATAATGGAGAAAACGCTAGACCTGCGCAAAAAGATTAGTTCTGGGGAAATTGAAGCCATGAACCGTTTTGATTATCCGTATTTGTTTTCGTTTTAGTACCCCGTATTTCAGTTTATTTGGGTTTGATTTCGTGCGAATTTGGATTTTGTTAAGTTTCACACTCTGTTTATCTGTCATGTTAGAAGACTCTTATGTTTGGTATGTTTGAAGTTTAGCATATTTGGGTCGTGTTTCGTATCATTTATGTCAAGATTTTGACATCATTTTTTTTAGTATATCAACACGTCATTTTTTTTATATAAGTTTAGTCTTTAAGATGTGTAATGGAAGGACCGTTAGGACACACTCGTAAGGTAAATTGATGATTATGGTCGCGAACGTAACCATGAATTTACAGGTATGTATGTGTGCTACTAAAATCCATTTTGCAGCTTAATATTCCTCTAATATTTAGATACGACATTGTCTTAAGTTTTCGCTATTATCTGCTAGTGTTACGTGTCTTTTATTATATATTTATTTATTTTTATATCAGTGTAGAAATGCATGTTAATATTCAAAATATGTTTTTGAAAATTTACGTTTTAAGTCTTGATTTTTTTTTAGTATTCCATTAGTTATCACTTTTTATTTCCACTTATAAGTCACATGTTTCAGTTATCTGTCTTTCATTTTGGTTATTAGTTACACAATTTAGTCATAGGCTTTAGCTCATCAAAATTTATTTATTTTAGTTATTAGTTATCCACTATGTTATATGTAATTCTGTGTTCAAATGAAATTTTGATTTCCGTTTATAAGAACTAGTATTATCCGATACAAGTTTTAGGTTACCCATAGTTTCGTTCAATATCATCATGGCAGCGAGTCAGCTATTTCAGTTTGGATGGTTTTGATTTCATATGAATTCTGTTTTATATGTCCTAATATTTGTTTCTGAGACTTTGCAATTGTCATGTCTGAATTTATGAAAGTTTTAAATTTGTTTCGTTTCCGTGATATCCGAAAGTATGTGTCACCGTCTTACAATTTCGAGGACGAAATTTTTTTTAGGGGAGTATAATTATAATAACCCAAATCGTTAAGATAATAATTACAATAATTTAAATAGCTTAAAATAATAATAATACTTGATAATATAAATTAATTATTAATTTGGAGGATAACGTTGTGATCTTTTAGTTTAAAAAAAAAAAAAATAAATAAAGACAATAATAGAGATAAATATGCAAAAATCAATCAATAGATAAAACTCAAACACTTTCACATGCATCAAACGAATTCCCAGAGAAAAATGGGATTTCAATCCCTTATCGGCTACAAAAATCTCGATCGATTACGACGCCAGTAACCTCTCATAAGATGTCACGAAGCCCACATATCGCATCTATATAATATCTTTGCTTTCCGTTCGACCTCCCATTCCAATTTCGCCGGAGAACCGCCATCTTCACCCTTCTCCACTTAAATCACCGCTGCCGTCTTCCGTTGTCACTATAGACAGGCATCGCCTCCACCGTTGTTGGTTACTGGGAGGCCGCCACCATCACCTTCTGTTGTGCGTGCCGATTACCGAAGGGAGTCATCGCCACGGAAGCCACTGTCTTATTCCTGATAATTGTTATCGCTCATCCGCCGAGGTACCGAACACGTTCTCTATTTCTATTTCGTCTATGTTTTTAACCTTAGCCAATAACCTTGTGATCGTTGATCTATTTCCGCAATGTAAAACCTTGTTTAATTAGAAGATTTTGTTTAAAACCAAAATTTAAAATACATACAAAGTTCCATGCATGTTGTAAGTGCTCATGCATGTTTTGTGTATAGCCTGTTCGTTATACATATATATACATATATAATTGATACCTAGAGTTAAATATGAAAGCATAATGTAACTAATATGAAATTTCTTTCCTTTATGAATCTGGTATGTATAACCAGTAACCAAACTTATGAATTTAAGTTAGGAATTATTAAGTATATAAAGAGTTTTGTTGGTTTTAATAAGAAGTTGAAGTTAGTTTCGTTCCTATATAATGAGCAAAAAGGTTTAGTGATTCATAATATATTTAAAGCTCAAACGTTTTTGGATAATTACTAAAATGATCTTATGACGGTGTGTTTAAATAATAAATTGTGAATTTTAGAAGGCATATGTCGTGGGCGGAAATCAACGAATCAACCCATGTAAATCAAATTCGTGTATCTAAATAATAAAATTGTAAATAAACCGTAGGTACTCATAATTGTTGAAGACAAGCCAACTTGTTTACTTTTGCTTAATACATAAGGTACGGTTTCCGTCTTTGTTTCCTCTTAGTATTATTTATATTCCGTTACTTCGTAGTACGGATTCTGGTTTCTGTCACTCATAGTATAAATTTTATTTTGTTACTTTGTAGTACAGTTTCTGTTTTTGTTCACTTTTAGTATTGACTCTATTCCGTTACTTTGTAGTACGGATTTTCGTTACGCGTCGGTTATATTTTGAGTTCAGTTATTTTATATAATATATTTTAGTTATACGACTTTAGTTCAGTACTCTGTTACCCGAGCATTTCTGACTTGTCGTTGGGGCGTCAACGACATGGCACTTATCGTGACAGTGCGTAATCAAAGTTCACGGCGTCTCTGAAAGTACTCATGTAGTACCTTGGCCACTTAGAGGCGTATAGATCGATCTTAGCTCCGACTCCTGACTCCTGACATGGCACTTATCGTGACAGTGCGTAATCAAAGTTCACGGCGTCTCTGAAAGTACTCATGTAGTACCTTGGCCACTTAGAGGCGTATAGATCGATCTTAGCTCCGACTTCTGACTCCTGACTCCTGACTCCTGACTTCTGTTTGAGATGGAACAATGTGTGCACGCCACCCACACCGTCTCTTTGGTGCATGGACTAGCTAGCTGTGTACCCCTCTGTTTAGGCTCTGGGTGCTTCCGTATTACACGACCTATTTATTTTAACATCATCGTCGTGTATTTTAGTAATTATATTTTGTTTCGCTATATTTCTGGTCCGTTTTGATATGTGTATATGTATTTGATTAAATTTGAGTATATTCAGATTACGTCCCGATCGTGTATCGGATTATGTTTCGCATTTAATTATAGTTCAGTTAAATGTTACACGTTATATGTTACACGTCACACATTATATGTTACAAGTTATATGTTTCTGGCTCTGGGTGTTTTTGTTATATGTTTCTGGCTCTGGGTGTTTTTGTTATAGTTCTGATATATTTCCGCATGCGTTTGACCATGTTCTGGCCAAGTGTCGGATCATACATCCGAATTTTGTTAAGTATATGTTTCGGTAAAAAGGGTTGGTTTCGAGTTTGAATTGAAGTTCGTATATTTATTCTCTTACGTCTGTCCTTACCTATACTATTGTTCTTTCCGTTACTGGGCAATTTTTGGCTCAGCCGTGTTTTCTTGTTTTGTTTTTTCTTATTTTGTTTTCAGGTAATCCGGGAATCTGGGAATTTAGTGATGAGAGATAAAAATAATGAAGTTCAAGCTTCTAAAAGTTAATTCATTTTGTTTAATAATATGACGTAGGTTGCATTAATTTTTGTTGTATTTTGGATTGTGGCGTTGATTTGATATCTGTAATAGTAACACGTTAGCCTGTTCCGGGTTGGGGTGTTACAAATCAAAAGGGGATTTCTTCACATGCGAAATAACGTCATAATTTTGATGGTTCAATTTCGAGCCAGACTTTGGGCATCGTTTCAAGTTAAACTCACCAACTCGCGAACACCACCCCGTTTAACAAAAAAAAGATTATACTTTTTTTTAATAAAATGAGCTAAAGCAATCTTGTTAATACACTGTATCATTTTTAGTTTTCTTATTTTCCGCGAAAACTTTGGGCATCGTTTCAAGTTAGACTCACCAACTCGTGGCCACCCCGTTTAACAAAAAAAATAATATGCCTATATTTGATAAATAAGCTAAAGCAATCTTGTTAATTCACTTACACTGTATCATTTTTAATTTTCTAATTCTCTGCAAGTGCTATATAGTTGATTAAACGTACCTTGGAAAACATTTTCTGCGTATTCCGCAATATATCTGACATTTTCGCAAGCGCTAGATATATTCTGATGCTAGAAATTAAATTTACAAGTTAACCAGAATAATAACTAATTAATAAACATATAAAGATAATCATAGCTACAAATAAAAAATCCAGATACCTGTGTAAGGTATCCAAAGATAACGATGTTAACGGTTTTGACCGGAGACTCATAGGTGATCAGACCTCTTACATTGTTCACCTATTAAGTCAAAATTTGGTTTCAATATTATAAAATTTCTGAGTCAAGGACTGTGTTCGAAATCAATAGTAGTAGTGGCCGGTAAAATAAAAGAACTCCCCATATATCATTGATCTGAGCACGCACAACTTCCGAAACCTCTTATAAGTTTGAGCATGCATCATTGTTATTTTCATTTGATTGAGCTTTTTGAGATGCTGCAGTAAAACTATGTTTATATTCATATTTGAATGATCTATAGTGTACGCACAAAAGTCAAACTTTGGCCATATAAGCATTTCAATGTCAAACAAAAATAAGTAGTCAATGTATTATAAAATATTAACAAAATGCATCACAAATAGTTCAAGATTTTACTAACGTTGACAAACAAAAAATCATCACAGGTACTATAAAATTAGACATATTTATGAAACACAAAACTTTGCAATTTAACAAAACATCATAAAGATAGCAATTGCTACAATTAATTTCCATTGAGATAGAAAAGTTTGTTACCTGATCATTGACTACTCATCAAAAGAGTTTTTTTAGCTATAGATACTCATTGATGCACCTAAAATAAAGAAACGAAAATAAAAAGAGAAAAAATTGAACGATGTGTACCTATTTTTCGGCATGATGTTTCGTAAGGATGACCGACATGATAAGTTTGAGTTTTCTTTTGACGATATAATTTCTTATGTTAAGTCCTTAAGTTCTATATTATATGTCTGTAGTATTTATTACAATGTTGTCGTCCCAAAAAATATACTACAAATTATCTTGTCAGTTATAATTATATGTGTAGTATTTATTAAACGATTTCAATATTTTCTCATGTGTCGTACACGGGTAAATAGCCTAGTTAGTAACGTAATATGTAGCCTATTTTTCTTGTTTTAGTCTACATGTTCACCCTTTAAAACCTCAAGTCCACCACCTAAACCAATTAACTAATCCTAATTGCCTAATTTTGATTTTGAATGCATGGTGTCATTGTGAATCAACCTTTTGGCACCTAGACACTGCTCAACTTCTCATCATCTTCTGCCTTGTCTTGGCCACTCCGTATTGTACTTTCTGCTTCTGCTTCTGCTTCTAGGTAATAGTAAGACATTCACCTCATCAATTATGTACGTACACTTGTAAGTAATAATATTGTTTATTATAAAATGATCAATCTATTCTATTTTGTGTGTCCAGTCCAGTCCACCAACTGTTCGATGAAATGCCAACAATTCCTTGTTTACTTCAATCCCTTTTTATTTATTTCTAACTAACTAACTAATTACTTCCTGACTCACATATATTATACAGATCATCACATCTCATACATAATAACATTCAAACCAAAATGGCGCCAAAACATTCCACTCACTTGCTTCAGAAGATAAGAGGTAATAAGATGCATCCAAATTGATCAATTATGTTACATTTTATCATTTTCTGACAATTTTGATTCCATTTAATGCAATCTGTACACGCATTTGCAGGTTTTACGCGTTCCATTGTCGAAGATCTTTCCAACGGTCGTGCTCCGGTGATCTACATCAATCGGTTTCGTAATTACTGCACTGACACTTCTGGAAAATGGTTAGCTATGATCTTAAGATCTATGCAGTAAAAATCGATATTTGAGATACTGGTTATCGTGGTGGGATATCGGTAATTTTAATTGTATACATGTATACGCACGTAAACGTATATAATATTAATACTAATATCAAAAGTTAAAACTTAAAAGTGTCAATATTTTAAACATGGCCTAATCGTAAGTCATGAAATCTTCCTCCGAGCCCACATAAACCAAGGCATCCAAAATATCGGTCAATCAATATTATAATAACTGCATATTTAAGATAATTTCCCCAAATTTTGAATACGCTTTATTAACATGCTTTAATATCCTAATGTTTCGTGTTCGTGTTGCTTTTAAACAGCTATTGCAACCAAAATTCTGTTAAAGGAGTTGAGATTCTCACACTGCAACGAGAATGTCACGCGCGTAGGCTAGGTTAGTATATTTTATTCATCAAAAATTTGTAGTAAAATTTATATCTCCTTCATATAAAAAACTTATGTTTTTTTTTCTTATTGTCAGACATTTTATTGCGGGTGCTACTTATCGTTCAACAACTTTTGCAAGAGAATAGACACGGGTCAAAGAGAGACATATATTACATGCATCCTTCAGTGTTTCAAGGTGAATGTTAAGATACTTTAAATTTTATTATGTCACAGTTTAATAATCTAATTCATTTTTTTACATTTTGTAACAGAACAATCGGTTGTAGATCGTGCCATCAATGATATTTGCATACTTCTTCAGTGCAGTCGTCACAACCTGAATGTTGTATGTAACGCTAACACCCTCATCTTTTTATTTCTGTAATTTTATTATATTTATGTAAGAGTCTCCATTAATGGCTTATTTATTTTTTTGTATCTTTATACTTCTATTTTCATGTTATGTTCCTTCACTTGCAGGTTTCTGTCTCAAAAGGGTGAGTAACACTACTACAACAATACCTTACTTTGTTGAGTTTGCATGATTACTTATTAATCTTTTAGTTATTATTATTATTATTATTATTTCAGATTAGTGATGGGATGGCTAAGATTCTCAGAAGCTGACAGGATATTCAACTGTATGAACCACCCTGATACTGTAAGAAGGAAAACATCATCCTTTATGAGTTGGCGTGTAAACAAATCAAACGTTTAGGGAACCGTTTGATGCGAAGTTCGTTTATTTAATAAATTGATGAAGGCCCAAGTATTGACGAATAGCCCATGTTATATTTGGAGGCCCATGATCGTGTCTCCAAAGGTGGCCCACGAAAACGGGCATAACTTGGCCCACGAAGCTCCGTTTCAGGCCTATTACCAGTCAAATCGAAGCTTGAGACGAGGAGCCCATTGTGGCAAACGCCAACGGCGGTTTGGCCCCTGTCCGAAGCCCAAAAACGCCTCCTAAATAAAGTTTTGGGCCTTTTTATCTTTTTTCAGCACTTTTTATCTTTTTGTTTTTGGGTTTGTGTTTGGCCCATGGCCCATTTTAGGCCCGTTTCGTATTTGGAAGTCTTTTTATATGCTTGTAATGTAATTCCAAAAGTTAGACTTGAATTTTATAATAATTAATTTTCCTCTTCATTTTCCCTGACCTTTGGGTGGGATTTTTAGGGTTTGGAAGTTCATCACGGTATTCGATTGAATCAACGTGATCGATCTTCATTCTCGTTTTACCGCTGCATCATAAATGAACACAAAATTCTGTTCATTTAGTTAAATGAATGAACATGAACACGTCTCGTTCGCTCATTATGTTTGTTTATGTTCGATCGTTTAAATTGTTTAAGTTGTCGAATCTAATTTAGTCTAATTTTAATAACTTTTTAGGCCCAACACATTGTTTTTCACATTATTTTTAACTGTTTTTACCTCACGTTTGTTCATTTATGTTTGTTCATGTACCATTCGTTTATACCGTTAACGAACGAACACGGAGATGTTCATTTTCTTAACGAACGAGCACAGACATGTACATTTTCTTAACGAATGAACACAGACAAGAAAACCCTTGTTCGTTTATCTGTTTGTGTTTGATCGTTTGTTCGGTTCGTTTACAAGTCTATTTGTGAGTTAACGTTTAACCAAATTTTGAAGGTTAATAACTGGTTTTCTTGCAGGCACACTCTATTCCAGTACTTGTAGAAGAAGTGAAAGGTGAAAAACATTATTTCCATATATCAACATAGAGTAATAATATATGTTATTTCCTCATATGAGATGATGCTAATATTATACTAATTGGATTGTATACATATTATTAGTGTTGCAGACTACATACTAGTTGTGGAAAAGGAATCAGTATTCCAACGACTAGCAAATGATTGTTTTTGCAAGAATAATCGTTGCATTGTTGTCACGGTGAGCTTGTATTATTAGGGGAAAGTACTTACAGTTATCAGCTATTAACTATATATAATTACAGGGCAGAGGTTATCCAGATATTCCAACAAGGCGGTAATATTCAAATTTTCCTTTTTCTTTAATTTATAAAACAACTTTAATCTTGATATTGTTTGTACAATTTTTTAAACAGGTTCTTACGATTACTAATCGAGCAACTGCACTTACCTACCTATTGTTTGGTTGACTGTGATCCATATGGGTTTGACATTTTGACCACATACAGATTCGGCTCAATGGTAAAAATAACAAGTTTTTTAGTTAATTACAGTTTCAAGCATGGTAACAGTTTTAATAATTGATTTGTTTTACTGTTAAAGCAAATGGCATATGATGCAAAGATAATGAAGCTTCCTGAAATAAAATGGCTTGGAGTATTTCCTTCAGATGCTGCAAAATTTAATATTCCACAACACTGTCTCCTTCCTATGACAACCGAAGGTGTACTCGAGTACTTCCACATGCCTAAAATTTGCTTGTAAACGAACCGAACATGTAGTGAACCTTTCATGTGTGTTCGTTTATGTAATAAATGAACAAACATGAACAAATATTTTGTTCATTTAGTTACACAAACGAGCATGAACACAGTCTAGTTTCATTAAATTTTTAGGCATAACATATAGATTTTCATGTTTCCTTTTTAATTGGTGTTTGCTCGGTTTAAATTCATCATCTATGTTCAACTATCTTCATTTGTTTATGTTCGTGAACCGTTTGTTTATACTATTAACAAACGGACATGAACATGCTCTTTTCTTAGTGAACTGACACGAACGTTTGTTTGGTTAAAGTTAAACAAACGAACATGCCCCGTTTGTGTTCGTTCGGTTCGTTTACAAGCCAAGCCTACCTAAAATTATATTCCTCTAAATTATTAAATTAGCTCAGTTTTTTGCATCAGTTATTTAATTTTGTTACTTTTGTTAATCAGATAAGATCAAAACAGAGGCAATTTTAAATCGATGCTATTTACAGAGAGAAGTACCACAGTGGAGGTTTATACTTCATATTAGATAATGCTCTTTATTTATTATTATTAATATTATTGTTACCCTGCATGTACTGAAATCATCCTTATAATTTGTTTCTTTATAAGGTTGGAATTACAGTTACTGCTGCAGAGTGGAGTCAAGTTTGAGATTGAAGCGTTATCGGTGCACTCGCTTACCTTTTTATCAAAACAATATCTACCGTCTAAGATTCATGGTAAATATAATTGTTTGTATATATTAATCAAATTTTCAAAATTTTAGAAACACCATTATTTTAGAATAATATTGTTACAACTTACACATGATTATTTAGTTTCTGTTCTGGGAGTTGATAATATCTTCCTTGTTAGTAATAAAATCTATGATCTTGTTTATTTCCTACAATGATTCACCCAAATAAAATTCAAGATTTTCCAAAATCAACAGAAAACTATAATAAAAAATTTCCAAAATTAAAAGATTTTGTCTCTGCACATATATATATATATATATATATATATATATATATATATATATATATATCATGCAAAATTCTTCTTATTGTTTATTGTTTCATCTGTTTGAGACGTCAGTTTTTCACCATGAATCCTTGTTCAGATATGGTAAAACCTTTTGGTTCTTATGTATATGTTAATATTAAATAATATGCACCATATGAAACTGTTTGATTTGATTTTATATATTAATTATATTTGAAGGAATGCACCATGAGAGTCGACTCCAAATGCGAGTGCTGTGTGATGAAGGTGCATGACGTCTTGCGTTCGGTCCGTGGTAAGCTTTTCTTTTATATGTATATGTGTGTGCGTGCGCCTGCGCGTATATCATGTTTATTCTATTAATGTTTGATATAATGATTTCAAATGTTTGGTGTTTATTCGGTTACCTGGGATGTTGAAGAAAACTTATTTAAAATATCGGGAGAAGTTGAACCGAGTGTGTTATTAAAGGCGGTGTTCCGAACCGGTAAGCACGCTGAGTTTGTAACAGTTAAACCCAAGCACCCACAACTAAGAAAAAAATACTACAATAATGGTGCTAGTGGGCCCCCCATTGGTGGTTATAATAATATGCCCTATTATAGAGGTGCTGGTTATATCCAATATAACCCTTATATCCCACCACGTGTTCATTATGATCCGCCGCCTCTAGTTGATTACCCGTCTTCTCACGGTTGTAACGGTTATAATTACAATAATGCCACCAACAGTGACCACGTGTATCCTCTACCACAGGCCAATTACGTGCCGTCTTCTCACGGTTATAACGGTTATAATCACAATGCCACCACCAGTGACCACGTGTATCCTCTACCACAGGCCAATTACGTGCCGTCTTCTCACGGTTATAACGGTTATAATCACAATGCCACCACCAGTGACCACGTGTATCCTCTACCACATGCCAATTACATGCCATCATACCCGTCGCAAGAACATGACGCGTATGCTAATTTTGAAAGCATTAGTCCTTGCACCATTATGTGAGATAAGTTGGTTGTTTTTTTTTTGTTCCAAGTGAAAGTTGAACATGAATTGATTTATTGTTTGGTTTTTTAAGGGTTTCCAAAACATGTGTTGATTTATGTGTGAAATAATGATGATATTTTGGTTATTGGTGGAATATTGAGACTGATTGGTTATGGTCATAAGAAAAAGAAGTTAGAATGAGATGCCCTAACACAATAATGGGTGAGAAGAATCTGCTTTTTGGTAAGTGCAAGTTATGGCCATTTAATTTAGAGCCACATTTGAGCCTTTTCTTTTGCAATAATTCGTAAATGCCATGAATAGACGACTTCAACCCTACACTGTTATAACATGACATGAAGGTTAATCAACTTTAACCTCACGCGGTTACGGTGTTATAACATGACACGAAGTTAAACATGTTAGGGCATAAGCAGGTTGTCACATGATAATAAACATGTTTAACTAGGTTTAACATTTATGACATACGATATTTGATTAATTGTGCTAAATCAATTAACGTGTTGTGATGACGTGTTTGAATTTCGTTTATCAAAACGAAATAGTTTTTGTAGTTTTAAGTATGTTATGAATTTGTGATTTAAATATCTTACTGTAATTTTGTAAACTTTATTTTATCGTATTAAAATTTTTTTTTTAATATTTAGTGAATCATGTCAATAATCATGTTAATCATGTTGCGTCATTCGTGCTATCATGTTACTTATTTAATCATCTTAAAAAGGATTGTATATTATAAGTGAACAAGTTGTATTTAATCGTGCAAAAGATGTCTTCTCACATACTCTACTTGTTGAACATGTCCATGTTAGCATTTAGGTAATTGACATGTTTAGATAAAAATGTGTTTGGCTTCAGCAGTCAAGTTAATGTTTTGTGTCGAATACAACATGTTTAACCTGTCGAAGAGACCCTTGAGCTTAGAAAAGGTCGGCCATGGAGGGTGGCTGGATAGTCGACGGCCACAGGCCCAGATTTAAAAAAAAAATTTATATGTAACTGATGAAAAAAATAAGTATAATCAATGTTTCAACATAGTTATATAACCACTAGTTTGGTCTAATGGCAAAAAGGTATACATCTATCCAAAAGGTTGTGGGTTCTAACCTTATTTGAGACATTTTTAAGCTTATTTTTATACCAAAGTTTTTTACACAACTCAAATTATAATCAAATAAACACAATATAAAATTAAATTGAATAAACCCAATAAAATGTTTCTTTTACTTAAGATTCAAAAAAATATTCGTCTTTAGCCCAAAAAAAATTTTTCGTCTTCTCAGAGTCGGCCCCGAACCTAATTTTTTTGATCCTCGTGTTTAAATAATAGTAAGAAAATATATATTATATTTCATAATTATTCCCTTATCTAAACACGAGTACCAAATTTTGGTCAAGATTCTCGATCTTTATTTATTCTCCTTTTGCGGGTTGCATCCGATACCTTATATGATTCCAAAAGCATTATTTGGTGTTTGTACCCTTTTCCATTCCTTTATGGTGTTTAATTTTTAAATATTTTGTCACCATTTTGAATTTAATTCAATAAATATATATCAAACAACATCCTGCCAAACTTTCATTTGAACCATCAAAGAGTTCTTTTGTAATTAAACGTCTTATTACACTACAACCCAAGCTCACAACTTTTCAAACCCCTATATAATAAGCATCTCATTCCTTCATTCTAACTTACAATTCTATCCATTCTTTCTTATTTCATCACTCATTGAGTCATTTCTATCCTCATCGTCGTCATCATAAAAGCGTGTGTTTGGAGCAAAGAATCACATCAATGAAACGATGGAGCAAATTCAGAAGAAAAGAATAACAAAAAAGGGTGTCACGCAAATGCATTTGGTGTTATCGGTTCTATCTTTTCATTTTTGTGTTCTTACTATTACTATTACTATTACGACTACTATTGCTCTGTCTTGTCAAACTGTGTAGATCTTGCATATCCTATCGAGTTACTTCTGACACGAGGCATGAACAAGACATACGTGTTTCTCATCTGTAATGGGATATTGGTTGTGTTGGTAAAAACGTCAGGTTCTTCAATATCTCAATCAAAATTTGACCTCAAGGAACACATCTACATTAAAAACATTCATGACGCGTTAGAAACACAATATGAGGAAGATGTTGTGGAGGATGAAGAATTGGTAATTAGGGTGGATGGAAATGAGGAAGATGTGGAATTTGTAATGGAGAATGTTGGAGAGAGCATAGAAGAACTAAACAAGAAATTTGATGAGTTTATAAGGAAAAGGAAGGAAGAAATTAGAGGTGATGGTGATCAACTTGCAATGCTTCCTTATGATTGACAAATGAAATATGTATGTACATCGATCTTTATATTATTTTCTTTTAACTCTATATCTTGCTCTAACATATTACATGCATACACACATACGTATTTATACACATACTGACATACATATAGTGATGAATCAAGGATTTGAAATAACACGTGTTCAATTTAGTTTAGACGATAAAACTAATTGTTACGTTGATTTTGTAACAGGTGGGTTGGATCTTTACGTACGGAACATCATATATATATATCTAAATACATGGGGGTAAGTTCAAACAATAGCCACCAAATAGTTATGACCTAAAGAAACCATTTTTTTATGTTTGGCTTATCAGACGTGTAAAATGAGAGAAAATCGCAATTTGTGGAGTGGACAAGACATTAGAGAGCTAGAAGGTTTTAACCTTCCGGTAAAGTACCATCAATTTATCAAATGCAAAAACAATGTTGTTTTAATTCCTAATTGTTTAATGATTCTCCTTTGATATATTAAAAACTAACGGAGTGAAAATTAATACATAAGATTTTAACTCTTTAGGTACATCCTATAAGTGGAAAAAAAATGTATTTTATATTTTAAAGTTTTTAAAATGAAATAAAAAAATAAAATTTAATATATAATTGGGTTTTAAAAATAAAGTAATTATTATATGTAATTTTAGTTTCATTTACTATTTGATAAAAAAACAAAAGTTACATAATTAAATTTCAAAGTTTCATAAAATGAAAGATAGTTTAAATAAATAAAATATGTTTTATTAGTATAATTAGTATATTTTCTTTATTATTATTATTATTATATATGTTTAAAAAGAAACTTGAAGTCATCTCACATTTGTTATTGTAGCTAAATACACAATTCTTGATGCTGGTCATACAAACTTTTTAAGTGAGGAGAGTTTGTAAATTATAAGGTGATGTTATGAGTGATTGTGACTGTAAATTATAGGGTGAGGAGAGAAAAGGTAGTGATTTATTATAAATTTGGGGAAACTTTGTTTGTTTCTATTAATTTTTTAATATTTGTTGAATTGGTTGTGAGTATATAAGAGAGAAAACTATAATGATAATGATATAAAGTAATATTATTTAATTAAACAGGAAAGAGAATGTAGTATTTTGTAGTGTAATTATAAAGATAGGGATGAAGATCCGGATAAGAATCCCCTAAGGTGCAACTTATGAGATGGGTTATTGCCACGTGTTCACATATATGGGTGTATATCTCAGTTGGTGGGTTTTATACCACACAAAGCCTAAATATTCTCATCAAAGCCTAAATATTCTCATCAATCATAAGGCCTCTTTCTCCACAAAACCATCTCCAACACATTCTCTCCTTCGACTACCTCTACCCAGCTGACGGCCACCCTCCGTGCTTTCTATTCTAGTTATTATTAAAATGTATATTTAATAAACGAGACGGATGGAGAAACATGGTGAAAGTGAATATTTTTTTTGAACGGCAAACAAAATAGAATATATAGATAAAACACACAGCTTGCAAGAAGCAAGCATACAACAAGAATAACCACCCAAATACACCCAAATTCATCTAGAACAAACTACCCTCACCACCCGATACAATTAGAAACTAAGATTAAAACTACGCCACTTCTCCCTCGTCAGGTTCGTGTTCTTGGATCTATTCTTCACCCATAAAAAGCTTAACGCTTTAATTTCACTTATTATATGAGCCAACTGTGTCGGCTTCCTTTCGAACAGTTGAGAGTTTCTCACCTTTCAAAGGCACCAAATAACTGTGAGACAAAGACAAGCCAGGACACAAAAGATCTTTTATTATTATTATTATTATTATTATTATTATTATAATAGAATAAATTTGACATCACTTATCACTATTCTACTTGACATCTAATTGGCTACAATTCTTTGTGCTGTTTTAAATTTGATTCTTAAACGGTTATTCGTCTCAACTCGCCTCCGTAACTCTTGGACCGTTAATGTTCAGGTTTTACCAACGACCATGTTTTACCAACTTTTTTGTTTTAGTTCTGGTACCGTAACGAACATAACCGAAACCGACTGAATTTGTTTCGACTCAGTGCCGCAACGCCCAGGACCGACAATGTTTGGGTTTTATCAACGTCAAGGTTTTACGTTTAAATAAATGTAACGAAACCCGATCGAATGTCAATTTTGTTTTTTTAATTATTTTTCTTTGTTTTGTTTTAGTTCTAGTACCGTAATGAACGTGACGGAAACCGACCGAATTCGTGTAAACTTGCCGCAATATTGTTTTACTTCTTGTACCGTAACGAAAACTGACTGATGTCAATTTTTTTATGGTACCATAATGAACGTGACATAAATCTCCGACTGAATTCGTTTCGACTCAGTGCCGCAACGCTCAGAACCAACAACGCTTGGGTTTTATCAACAAGGTTTTACGTCTAAACAAACGTAACGAAAGCCGATCAAATGCCAATTTTGTTTTTTTTATTATTTTTCTTTGTTTCGTTTTAGTTCGAGGACCGTAATGAATGTGACGGAAACCGAATTTTGTTTCACTTCCAATACCGTAACGAAAACTGATTGATTATCAATTTTTTATGGTACCATAACAAACGTGACATAAATCTGCCAAATTTGTATAGTTCACCGCCTCAACGTCATGATGGAACAACATCGGTCGGGTTTTACCAACGCTTGAGTTTTACCGACCGAGACCACCCGATTAGCGTACCTTGATTTTTATAATAATTTTTTTGTTTTATTTTTTGTTTTAGTTATAGTACAACAACGCATGTAATTAAAACCACTTCGCACGTCAGCTTACCGCCTAAACGTTTAGAACCGCCAACGCTTGGGTTTTACCACGTTTAAGTTTTACATACTTGTTCGGCGCAACGTGCCGGATAAAACACTAGTTAGTTGTGCCGGATAAAACACCAGCTATATAGTATATAGAAATTATAAATATAGATGCAATGGCTTAAGAAGTCACGAATCAGTCATTATAACCAAATATTGTTTCTTAATCATGTGATTCTTTTTGTTCTGTTTATTCTAGAATCAGTCATTATAACCAAATATTGTTTCTTAATCATGTGATTCTTTTTGTTCTGTTTATTCTAGATCTTCGTTTAAGTAGATATAATTATACTTTATTACTTATTAGAGAGTAATTTAAACTGTTAAGTAGATATAATTATACTTTATTACTTATTAGAGAGTAATTTAAACTGATTGAACTTGTTAATCATGTAATAAATATAAGTGTTTATGGTTCGGTTAAAACCCTGAAATCGTTTAAACCGGTCATTGGTTTGAGTTTTTTTTTCTTTTTCTTTTTTTTACTTTCGGTTTGTTGGCCGGTTTCAAAATTCTCAAAACGTAGTGAACGGTTAGTTTGCGGTTTATATTGGCAACTGACCATATAAAACCAGACCAGACTGTAAATGTTGAATGCATTTTAATCTTTTTTATTATTAATTATTAAATATGTTTTGTTATATAAATTAGATATAGTTAAAATGTAATTGACCATAATCTTATTATTACAAATAACTTGGCTATATAACTTCAAATTAACCTAATTGCAGTATGATTCTTTTTGTGATCTTTGTTGTTATTATTTTACGTCCTAGATATTCAATTAAAATTTACCATTTATGTGGCTAAAATTATTATTTTTTATTTATAATCCTCTCAAGTATCATATTATGTTGGTGTTTAGTTAAAATTGATGATATATTTAAAATCTTTAAACTAAATTTATTGTTTGTTTAAACTGTGAAACTAAACTGGAACCAGGCCATTAGTAAAGATTCGGTTTCAATTTTCAAAGGTTGAGTTTTGTTTTGGACGACATAAAATCAATATTAATGGTTGGATTCACAAGTTTAACTTAAAACTCATCAAAACCGACACTGAACACCCTTACGTAACATATTAATTTATTTAAAAGAAAAAAATTATAGCAATATCATATTCAAATTAAAGAGAATAAAATACTCGTTTTTATGGTGTAATTTTTTATAAAAATATTAACGTATGAAAAAGCTATAGTCGTTTAAAAAAATGGGTGGGAAGTTAGTTTGAAATTTAAATTTAAAACATAATATGGTTAAAGACGAGGGATCAAACTTGTAAGTTGAATTTAGTGTTTAAAAGACAAGTTTACCCTTACTAACACATGTACCTTATGCATTAACATTTGTAAAGCTCTTAAAATCAAATGTTTTAATTTACCCTTGCCTCATATATCTTTAAATACTATTAAAGCAATACAATTGTGACACATGGTCTTTACCTAGGCTGTCCACATGTGCAATCCATTCATCAAGTTACCATTCTCAGAAGGTCTAATATTGTGCCACGTGTCCTGGTCTCCAAACTCCCAAAAAAACAAAACCCGGTTTATTTTTCACAAACAATATTGATTTCCACTACCGATTCTCTCTCTAATCTCACGATGATTATACCTACTCTAATTCCGCCGGTGAGATCTACAATCAATTCCACCACTGTTTTTCAGTCTAACTTTCCGATGAATATACGAATCCTAAACACGTCGTTCAGATCCACCATCGAACCTCTACAATGTTTACCAATACGAGCCATAATTCCACCGTTCGGATTCGAACCGGTTGGAGACATCAAAATCCTTGGAGTTGATTCTCCGATGATTATATTCAAGGTAACTAACAATCCAATTTTGCAAATACAATTAGTTTTTATAACAAATTCTCAATCTTTCCGTCCAATCTGTTATACGCATATTGTATGTTTACTGATTATTCCGGTCAATTATTTATTGTTTTGTTATTCAAATCTTTATAATTGAATTTCCGGCTAATTTCCAGTCAATTAATTTTTGCCGGTCATTTTTGTATTGTTTTTTTTATTGAATTTAAGTAATTTATATCCGACCAATTTCAGGATATATTTTTGTTAAATTTATAATTGTTTTGTTTGACCAATCTTAATTTTTTCCGACTAACATGTTGTTATAGTTTACTTCTGTAAATTCTGCAAATCTTTATATTTTGATTTCCGGCTAATTTCCGTTCAATTTATTTTTCCGGCCATTTTTTTTAGTTTAAACAAAAATCAGAAACTTTTAATATTGTTAAGATTATAAGTTTAGTAAGCTTTCTAAATCATAATTGTGATTTTGTAAAACAAACAAATAATTTTTAATTTTACAATAAAGAATTTATGATTTCAGTAACTGATTTCATTAACCAATATATAACAATAAAATAATTATAAGTTAAGCAATATATTTTTTGAATATATTAACTGATTTCATTAACCTTAAATATTGATATCAAATTTTTTTGTATAATAATACATTTTAAATTTACATTTTGAATATATTCAAACGGTTATTTTTGGAAAAAAAAATCTTCAATAAACCGGTTTAATGATATTAATAATGGTTTTCAGTTACCTTAAATATTTAAATATTTTTTCTTGTATAATAATACATCGGTTATTTTTGGAATAAGGAATTACCATAAACTGCTTAAATTATATTCAAACTTTATTTAGAAAGTTTATAAACATAATACGTTTGCCAAAATTTTTATTCTCTACATCCTACTATATAATATTTAGCTAATCGCATAAGCCTTTATCATACTGTAGAGGATTAAAAATTCTCCAACAATGTAAGCTCCTCCCTTTTTTAATAATTTTGTTTATGTTTCAAATAATTTATTCTAATATTTTATATTTTAATTTTATTCATAGGACAATGGAAGCTCAAAAATTTACCATGCTTAATGAGATTGATGTTCTCAAAACATCACCATCAACTCTGAAGGTTAGAGTTATAAGACTGTGGAGCATAAAAGACAATAAAAATGTGAATGAGGATTTTCTGATCGAGATGGTGCTCATGGATGAAAATGTACGTATCTAATTATGAATCTGTATCTAATTATTGATTGACTTTTAATTGTAATTCTCATATATATTTTTTGCTTTAATGACAGGAGAACCAATCCAAGCAACCGTTTACAAACAGGATATCTTTAGATTCAAAAGATTCCTCAAGGAAAGCTCAACTATGACTATAGTTAATCCGAGCGTTGGTTTAAATGGATCGAACTACCGTGTGATTGACTGTTCCAACAAATTGGGGTTGGGACCAAACACACATGTGAATTCATGTCAGGAGTTTGATGGTCGTCTGTTTGGTTTTAAGATGATTTCTTTTGAATCACTAATCAATAAAGATATTTCTTTGAAATCGACAGTTAGTATAAAATAATTTTCTGACATGCAAATAAATAGATTTATAATGTTAGCGTTAGATTTCCATTAAATCTTTTAATTAATTATTTTTTTATTTTTTTTTGTGTTAGATATTATTGGTCACGTGGTTCATGTGTTCAAGAGCAATGCTTCAAACGTCAAGGACAAAAACAAGCATACAATGGAGATATCTGATTTACGGTATTACTATTACACCTAACATTTGATTACATATTTTTGTTACTAAACTTTATACTTATGATTGTTTCTAACGCTTCTGTAATTTCAGTGGAAATTGTGTGTATCTCATACTATGGGATAATTATGCGTCTGAGCTCTCCAAATATGTAATTGAACATTTTGATGAAGGCCATGCCATTATTGTACTGCAGTTTGGTAGGGTTAAGTATTACACCGGTTCTGATGGTAAAGGTGACTATGTCTACTGTTTTGAAGTTTCTTGAGTTTAACTAATGTCACTAACTTTAACTAATGTTTCATTGTATAATTTTCATTTTTGTTAGAGAAAGTGTATGTTTCGAATTCTTTTGGATCTAATGTTAGTCGTTTCTTTATAAACGATTTTTTATTTGAAATAGAAGAATACAAAAACATGTATATTATTAAACCAATAATTATTGTTTTTGTTAGTTCATAGATATTGTTATTTAAATTTTATATTATGTTACTTATTCCTAAATTATGAGAATTTTTTATTTTTTAGTTTGTTGGGTTTGCTAAATGGCAATGATGTTTCTGTTCGTAAACCGATTCTGGTGAAGATGATATCGTCTGTTGATAAGGAGTTTTTGAGAGCAACAGATTTTTTTAATATCGGTGATATTTGTACCATTATATTTGTAAGTCAATTATTAACTTCACTATTTGTACGATTATATTGCATAACTTGTTTTTTAATTATTTGCAGCCTAAGAATATTATTATCCTTGGTATAATTAAGGCCATATGTCCAGATACAGAGTGGTATTACATTGGCTGTAATACTTGTAGCCGTAAACTCATGGAAAATAATGGTGAAGGGGGAAATGAGTATGAATGCAAAACAGAAAGATACAACGTGTTAGGTGTTCTTCCTACACCTAGGTACTTAGTGAAAACAAATTCAAATGTTTATTGACAAAATATACAATTGTTGGTTTTGCTTTAAATTAACCTATTTTATAAATTATGTAGATTCAAGATCAAGATAAGGGTTAAAGATTCGACAGGAGTTGTGTCGTTGACTCTCTTTGATAGAGATGCTAGAATGCTGATCAACAAAACTTCAACTGAATTGATTGATTCTCAAAAGCAGATTTGTTTTCAATTACTAAATTTTATAATTATTATATATAATAATTGTTAAGAAATTGAAAAATTAAGTTTTTTTCCACTTATTTTATTACAGAATGAGGTTGAAAACGGTAGATTCCCTGCTGAGTTTGATTGTCTTTTAGAAAAGAAATTTGCTTTTAAGGTCGATGTGGCATAGTTCAATTTCAGAAACAATGTGGAAGATTATGGTATAAACAAGCTTATTGATGACACTAATATTCTCACTGAATTACAGAAAAGGCAGAATGGATGTTTGGTAATTATTTAAAACTAAATTCATTTTATAGTTAATGTTATTTTAGAATTATTTTCATTAACCGATTTTGTTGTAAAACTTTTAATTTTCAGCAAACCGATTCTAATTCTGTTTCATTTGGAGCATCTATGTCAGAATTTCAATCATCCGGTTCTGTTTCCGTCATGGTAAATATGTTTGTTACACATTATAATTTAAACTTATAAATATATGTGACACAAAGATGTTTGACATGATTTTGTTATGTTGATTACTTTGTTAATTGTTAATAACAGATTTCGGATATTGGAGATAACCAAACTCCAAGTTCAAATGTGGATGGTCAGGATGTGGCAAATGAGGAGAAAGGAATGTCAACGTCTTCTGACGATAAACTTAAGAGAAAATTGGTTGAAGTTTTTGAAGTTGACGATCAACCTAGCATATCGGCCAATAATTTTAAGTCAAAGACTATTGAAGAGATGGGCAACACCAGT